>NC_053389.1:181014957-181317987 GCF_905171765.1 Bufo bufo
CATGAAGACAGATTCTGCGCTGACATAAGGCCAGATTCTCTGTTACGGGACCTCTCTCCTCTGCCTGGGTGCCTGGGCCTAAATGTGTGAGAGTGGCCTGTTCCAGTGGTGGGTGACGTGAAGCCTGATTCTCTGCTATGACATGAAGACAGATTCTGCGCTGACATAAGGCCAGATTCTCTGTTACGGGACCTCTCTCCTCTGCCTGGGTGCCTGGGCCTAAATATGTGACAGTGGCCTGTTCCAGTGGTGGGTGACGTGAAGCCTGATTCTCTGCTATGACATGAAGACAGATTCTGCGCTGACATAAGGCCAGATTCTCTGTTACGGGACCTCTCTCCTCTGCCTGGGTGCCTGGGCCTAAATGTGTGACAGTGGCCTGTTCCAGTGGTGGGTGACGTGAAGCTTGATTCTCTGCTATGACATGAAGACTGATTCTGCGCTGACATAAGGCCAGATTCTCTGTTACGGGACCTCTCTCCTCTGCCTGGGTGCCTGGGCCTAAATGTTTGACAGTGGCCTGTTCCAGTGGTGGGTGACGTGAAGCCTGATTCTCTGCTATGACATGAAGAAAGATTCTGCGCTGACATAAGGACAGATTCTCTGTTACGGGACCTCTCTCCTCTGCCTGGGTGCCTGGGCCTAAATGTGTGACAGTGGCCTGTTCCAGTGGTGGGTGACGTGAAGCCTGATTCTCTGCTATGACATGAAGACAGATTCTGCGCTGACATAAGGCAAGATTCTCTGTTACGCGACCTCTCTCCTCTGCCTGGGGGCCTGGGCCTAAATGTGTGACAGTGGCCTGTTCCATTGGTGGGTGACGTGAAGCCTGATTCTCTGCTATGACATGAAGACAGATTCTGTGCTGACATAAGGCCAGATTCTCTGTTACAGGACCTCTTTCCTCTGCCTGGGTGCCTGGGCCTAAATGTGTGACAGTGGCCTGTTCCAGTGGTGGGTGACGTGAATCCTGATTCTCTGCTATGACATGAAGACAGATTCTGCGCTGACATAAGGCCAGATTCTCTGTTACGGGACCGCTCTCCTCTGTCTGGGTGCCAGGGCCTAAATATGTGACAGTGGCCTCTTCCAGTGGTGGGTGACATGAAGCCAGATTCTCTGCTATGGCATGAAGAGACTGATTCTCTGCTGACATGAAGCCAGATTCTTTGCTATGGCATGAAGAGACTGATTCTCTGCTGACGTGAAGCCAGATTCTCTGCTATGGGACCTCTGTCCAATTGATATTGGGTCATTTTTATTTTTTAAATTTTTATTTTAATTCATTTCCCTATCCACATTTGTTTGCAGGGATTTACCTACATGTTGCTGCCTTTTGCAGCCCTCTAGCTTTTTCCTGGGCTGTTTTACAGCCTTTTTAGTGCCCAAAAGTTCGGGTCCCCATTGACTTCAATGGGGTTCGGGTTCGGGACGAAGTTCGGTTCGGGTTCAGATCCCGAACATTTCCGGGAAGTTCGGCCGAACTTCTCGAACCCGAACATCCAGGTGTTCGCTCAACTCTAGAAGCAAATTTTTTGTAATATTCGGTGAAGCAGCCAAATCGAATTTTTAAGACCTTGGCTCATCTCTACTCAAGGATTTCATATGCAGGAATACGGTTAACTATGCTTGTCAGTAGAGATGAGCGAAGTTTTCAAAAATTCTATTCGGATGCTTCGTAAAATTTTCCAAATAAAATTCTATTCGATCAGAATTTATTTGTGACAAAGCGCGTTAAAAATCAGCTATTTTACGGCTGCAGAGAGCCTGTATATTTGTGTAACACTGTGCATTGCAGAAAAATGCATAGGTAGCCTGCTGTGGTAATGAAACTGTTACTGTGACACTATGACAGGCAGTTGACAGCCGTCACTCTAAGAATCACTTTACACTTCACTTATTTTGTCAGTTATGGGGCCAAAGCGAACAACTGACCAAATAACTCAAGTGTGAACTCAGCTTTACAGGTCAATGTTAGCATCAGGTATAAAGAACCGTGCAGAGGCCCAAAATTCTACTATATATTTTTTTTTTATGCACTTATATAGTGCTACTATATTCCGCAGCACTTTACAGACATTAGCATGCAACTGTCCCCAATAGAGCTCACAATATAAGGTCCCTATTAGAGTTGAGCGAACACCTGGATGTTCGGGTTCGAGAAGTTCGGCCGAACTTCCCGGAAATGTTCGGGTTCGGGATCCGAACCCGGCCCGAACTTCGTCCCGAACCCGAACCCCATTGAAGTCAATGGGGACCCGAACTTTTGGGCACTAAAAAGGCTGTAAAACAGCCCAAGAAAGAGCTAGAGGGCTGCAAAAGGCAGCAACATGTAGGTAAATCCCCTGCAAAAAAATGTGGATAGGGAAATGAATTAAAATAAAAATAAAAAAAATAAAAATGACCCAATATCAATTGGACAGAGGTCCCATAGCAGAGAATCTGGCTTCACGTCAGCAGAGAATCAGTCTCTTTATGCCATAGCAAAGAATCTGGCTTCATGTCAGCAGAGAATCAGTCTCTTCATGCCATAGCAGAGAATCTGGCTTCATGTCAGCGCAGAATCAGTCTTCATGTCATAGCAGAGAATCAGGCTTCACGTCACCCACCACTGGAACAGGCCACTGTCACATATTTAGGCCCCGGCACCCAGACAGAGGAGAGAGGTCCCGTAACAGAGAATCTGGCCTTATGTCAGCACAGAATCTGTCTTCATGTCATAGCAGAGAATCAGGCTTCACGTCACCCACCACTGGAACAGGCCACTGTCACATATTTAGGCCCCGGCACCCAGACAGAGGAGAGAGGTCCCGTAACAGAGAATCTGGCCTTATGTCAGCGCAGAATCAGTCTTCATGTCATAGCAGAGAATCAGGCTTCACGTCACCCACCACTGGAACAGGCCACTGTCACATACTTAGGCCCCGGCACCCAGGCAGAGGAGAGAGGTCCCGTAACAGAGAATCTGGCCTTATGTCAGCACAGAATCAGTCTTCATGTCATAGCAGAGAATCAGGCTTCACGTCACCCACCACTGGAACAGGCCACTGTCACATATTTAGGCCCCGGCACCCAGACAGAGGAGAGCGGTCCCGTAACAGAGAATCTGGCCTTATGTCAGCGCAGAATCTGTCTTCATGTCATTGCAGAGAATCAGGCTTCACGTAATCCACCACTGGAACAGGCCACTGTCACATATTTAGGCCCAGGCACCCAGGCAGAGGAGAGAGGTCCCGTAACAGAGAATCTGGCCTTATGTCAGCACAGAATCTGTCTTCATGTCATAGCAGAGAATCAGGCTTCACGTCACCCACCACTGGAACAGGCCACTGTCACATATTTAGGCCCCGGCACCCAGACAGAGGAGAGAGGACCCGTAACAGAGAATCTGGCCTTATGTCAGCACAGAATCTGTCTTCATGTCATAGCAGAGAATCAGGCTTCACGTCACCCACCACTGGAACAGGCCACTGTCACATATTTAGGCCCCGGCACCCAGACAGAGGAGAGAGGTCCCGTAACAGAGAATCTGGCCTTATGTCAGCACAGAATCTGTCTTCATGTCATAGCAGAGAATCAGGCTTCACGTCACCCACCACTGGAACAGGCCACTGTCACACATTTAGGCCCCGGCACACAGGCAGAGGAGAGAGGTCCCGTAACAGAGAATCTGGCCTTGTGTCAGCACAGAATCTGTCTTCATGTCATAGCAGAGAATCAGGCTTCACGTCACCCACCACTGGAACAGGCCACTGTCACATATTTAGGCCCCGGCACCCAGACAGAGGAGAGAGGTCCCGTAACAGAGAATCTGGCCTTATGTCAGCACAGAATCTGTCTTCATGTCATAGCAGAGAATCAGGCTTCACGTCACCCACCACTGGAACAGGCCACTGTCACACATTTAGGCCCCGGCACCCAGACAGAGGAGAGGTTCATTCAACTTTGGGTTGCCCCGCAATATAATGGTAAAATGAAAATAAAAATAGTATTGAATGAGGAAGTGCCCTGGAGTAGAATAATATATTGTTAAGGGGAGGTAGTTAATATCTAATCTGCACAAGAGATGGACAGGTCCTGTGGGATCCATGCCTGGTTCATTTTTATGAACGTCAGCTTGTCCACATTGGCTGTAGACAGGCGGCTGCGTTTGTCTGTAATGACGCCACCTGCCGTGCTGAATACACGTTCAGACATAAAGCTGGCCGCCGGGCAGACCAGCACCTCCAAGGCATAAAAGGCTAGCTCTGGCCACGTGGAATATTTGGAGACCCAGAAGTTGAATGGGGCCGAACCATCAGTCAGTACGTGGAGGGGTGTGCACAGGTACTGTTCCACCATGTTAGTGAAATGTTGCCTCCTGCTAACACGTTCCGTATCAGGTGGTGGTGCAGTTAGCTGTGGCGTGGTGACAAAACTTTTCCACATCTCTGCCATGCTAACCCTGCCCTCAGAGGAGCTGGCCGTGACACAGCTGCGTTGGCGACCTCTTGCTCCTCCTCTGCCTTCGCCTTGGGCTTCCACTGGTTCCCCTGTGACATTTGGGAATGCTCTCAGTAGCGCGTCTACCAACGTGCGCTTGTACTCACGCATCTTCCTATCACGCTCCAGTGTAGGAAGTAAGGTGGGCACATTGTCTTTGTACCGGGGATCCAGCAGGGTGGCAACCCAGTAGTCCGCACACGTTAAAATGTGGGCAACTCTGCTGTCGTTGCGCAGGCACTGCAGCATGTAGTCGCTCATGTGTGCCAGGCTGCCCAGAGGTAAGGACAAGCTGTCCTCTGTGGGAGGCGTATCGTCATCGTCCTGTGTTTCCCCCCAGCCACGCACCAGTGATGGGCCTGAGCTGCTTTGGGTGCCACCCCGCTGTGAACATGCTTCATCCTCATCCTCCTTCACCTCTTCCTCGTCCTCCTCGTCCTCCAGTAGTGGGCCCTGTCTGGCCACATTTTTACCTGGCCTCTGCTGTTGCAAAAAACCTCCCTCTGAGTCACTTCGAAGAGACTGGCCTGAAAGTGCTAAAAATGACCCCTCTTCCTCCTCTTCCTCCTGGGCCACCTCCTCTTCCATCATCGCCCTAAGTGTTTTCTCAAGGAGACATAGAAGTGGTATTGCAACGCTGATAACGGCGTCATCGCCACTGGCCATGTTGGTGGAGTACTCGAATCAGCGCAATAGGGCACACAGGTCTCGCATGGAGGCCCAGTCATTGGTGGTGAAGTGGGTCTGATCCTCAGTGCGACTGACCCGTGCGTGCTGCAGCTGAAACTCCACTATGGCCTGCTGCTGCTCGCACAGTCTGTCCAGCATATGCAAGGTGGAGTTCCACCTGGTGGGCACGTCGCATATGAGGCGGTGAGCAGGAAGGCCGAAGTTACGCTGTAGCGCAGACAGGCGAGCAGCGGCAGGGTGTGAACGCCGGAAGCGCGAACAGACGGCCCGCACTTTATGCAGCAGCTCTGACATGTTGGGGTAGTTGCGAATGAACTTCTGCACCACCAAATTCAGCACATGCGCCAGGCAAGGGATGTGCGTCAAACCGGCTAGTCGCAGAGCTGCAAAGAGATTTCGCCCATTATTGCACACCACCGGTCTGTTGTTCTATACCCCGCCACAACTCCTGTGCGGTGTGGGGCCTGTCCCCCAAACATATGAGTTTCAGAACGGCCTGCTGACGTTTACCCCGGGCTGTGCTGAAGTTGGTGGTGAAGGTGTGTGGCTGACTAGATGAGCAGGTGGAAGAAGAGGAGAAGGAAGCTGAGTAGGAGGAGGAGGAGACAGGAGGCAAAGAATGTTGCCCTGCAATCCTTGGCGGCGGAAGGACGTGCGCCAAATAGCTCTCCGCCTGGGGCCCAGCCGCCACTACATTTACCCAGTGTGCAGTTAGGGAGATATAGCGTCCCTGGCTGTGCTTACTGGTCCACGTATCTGTGGTTAGGTGGACCTTGCCACAGATGGCGTTGCGCAGTGCACACTTGATTTTATCGGACACTTGGTTGTGCAGGGAAGGCACGGCTCTCTTGGAGAAGTAGTGGCGGCTGGGAACAACATACTGTGGGACAGCAAGCGACATGAGCTGTTTGAAGCTGTCTGTGTCCACCAGCCTAAATGACAGCATTTCATAGGCCAGTAGTTTAGAAATGCTGGCATTCAGGGCCAGGCATCGAGGGTGGCTAGGTGGGAATTTACGCTTTCTCTCAAATGTTTGTGAGATGGAGAGCTGAACGCTGCCGTGTGACAAGGTTGAGATTCTTGGTGACGCAGGTGGTGGTGTTGGTGGTACATCCCATGTTTGCTGGGCGGCAGGTGCCAACGTTCCTCCAGAGACGGAGGAAGAGGCCGAGGCGGCGGCAGCAGCAGAAGAGGCCGAGGCGGCGGCAGCAGCAGAAGAGGTAGCAGGGGGAGCCTGAGTGAGTTCCTTGTTTTTAAGGTGTTTACTCCACTGCAGTTCATGCTTTGCATGCAGGTGCCTGGTCATGCAGGTTGTGCTAAGGTTCAGAGCGTTAATGCCTCGCTTCAGGCTCTGATGGCACAGCGTGCAAACCACTCGGTTCTTGTCGTCAGCACATTGTTTGAAGAAGTGCCATGCCAGGGAACTCCTTGAAGCTGCCTTTGGGGTGCTCGGTCCCAGATGGCGGCGGTCAGTAGCAGGCGGAGTCTCTTGGCGGCGGGTGTTCTGATTTTGCCCACTGCTCCCTCTTTTGCTACGCTGTTGGCTCGGTCTCACCACTGCCTCTTCCTCCGAACTCTGAAAGTCAGTGGCACGACCTTCATTCCATGTGGGGTCTAGGACCTCATCGTCCCCTGCATCGTCTTCCACCCAGTCTTGATCCCTGACCTCCTGTTCAGTCTGCACACTGCAGAAAGACGCAGCAGTTGGCACCTGTGTTTCGTCATCATCAGAGACGTGCTGAGGTGGTATTCCCATGTCCTCATCATCAGGAAAAATAAGTGGTTGTGCGTTAGTGCATTCTATCTCTTCTACCCCTGGGGAAGGGCTAGGTGGATGCCCTTGGGAAACCCTGGCAGCAGAGTCTTCAAACAGCATAAGAGACTGCTGCATAACTTGAGGCTCTGACAGTTTCCCTGATATGCATGGGGGTGATGTGACAGACCGATGGGCATGATTTTCATTCGCCATCTGTGCGCTTTCTGCAGAAGACTGGGTGGGAGATAATGTGAACGTGCTGGATCCACTGTTGGCCACCCAATTGACTAATGCCTGTACCTGCTCAGGCCTTACCATCCTTAGAACGGCATTGGGCCCCACCAAATATCGCTGTAAATTCTGCTGGCTACTGGGACCTGAGGTAGTTGGTTCACTAGGACGTGTGGCTGTGGCAGAACAGCCACGTCCTCTCCCAGCACCAGAGGGTCCACTAACACCACCACGACCATGTCCACGTCCGCGTCCTCGTCCCTTATTAGATGTTTTCCTCATTGTACCCGTTCACCACAATTTTGAGAATGTCAAATTTGGGAATAGTTTTTCAACCTAGAACAAAAAGTGTGCTTTTACGGTCACTACAAATAACTTGACCAGCTAAAACAGTACAGATTTGGTTGAATAGAAATGTGAGGCCTGTTTTTTTTTTGCGCTGTGTGACAGGTATAGGTTTAATCACAGAATTAGACTTGTATCTGCACGGTAGCGTGTGTGTTAGGTTTTTCTGAATGACACTATCAGCACCTTCAATGTAAGATATCCTTTTTGGGATAGATTTCAAGTAGGCCTCATATAGCAGAAACTAGTTATTTTGAGAATGGCAAATTTGGGAATAATTTTTCACCCCAGAACAAAAAGTGTGCTTTTACGGTCACTACAAATAACTTGACCAGCTAAAACAGTACAGATTTGGTTGAATAGAAATGTGAGGCCTGTTTTTTTTTTGCGCTGTGTGACAGGTATAGGTTTAATCACAGAATCAGACTTCTATCTGCACGGTAGCGTGTGTCTTAGGTTTTTCTGAATGACACTATCAGCACCTTCAATGTAAGATATCCTTTTTGGGATAGATTTCAAGTAGGCCTAATATACCAGAAACTAGTTATTTTGAGAATGGCAAATTTGGGAATAGTTTTTCAACCCAGAACAAAAAGTCTGCTTTTACGGTCACTACGAATAACTTGACCAGCTAAAACAGTACAGATTTGGTTGAATAGAAATGTGAGGCCTGTTTTTTTTTTGCGCTGTGTGACAGGTATAGGTTTAATCACAGAATCAGACTTCTATCTGCATGGTAGCGTGTGTCTTAGGTTTTTCTGAATGACACTATCAGCACCTTCAATGTAAGATATCCTTTTTGGGATAGATTTCAAGTAGGCCTCATATACCAGAAACTAGTTATTTTGAGAATGGCAAATTTGGGAATAGTTTTTCAACCCAGAACAAAAAGTCTGCTTTTACGGTCACTACAAATAACTTGACCAGCTAAAACAGTACAGATTTGGTTGAATAGAAATGTCAGGTCTATTTTTTAGGCGTTGGGTGACAGGCTCAACTTGCCCCTGATGTAGTCTATGGCCAAAAAATAACCACACTGTTGATGGTTAAATGCACTTGGGTGACACAGGCTCAGCCTGCACCAGATGTAGTATATGGCCAAAAAATAACCAGACTGTTGATGGTTAAATGCACTTCGGTGACGCAGGCTCAGCCTGCAGCTGATGTAGGATATAGCACAAAATAACCACACTATTGATGGTTAAATACACTTGGTGATAGCTTGTGCTGGCGCACCTCAAGTCACAAAATGGCCGCCGATCACCCCAGAAAAAAAGTGATCTAAAAACGCTCTGGGCAGCCTCAGAAAATTGAGCAAGTCAATATTAGCACTTCAATGATCCACAGCTGCAGATCGATCACAGAATGAAGTCTTTTGGAGGAGTTAATCTGCCTAATCTCGCCCTAACGTCGCAGCTGCAACCTCTCCCTATGCTTGAATCAGCAGAGTGACGTGCAGCGCAATGTGACCCAAGCTTATATAGAGGCTGGGTCACATGCTGCACTGGCCAATCACAGCCATGCCAATAGTAGGCAAGGCTGTGATGGCCTCTTGGGGCAAGTAGTATGACGCTTGTTGATTGGCTGCTTTGCAGCCTTTCAAAAAGCGCTAGGAAAGCGCCGAACACCGAACCCGAACCCGGACTTTTACGAAAATGTTCGGGTTCGGGTCCGTGTCACGGACACCCCAAAATTTGGTACGAACCCAAACTATACAGTTCGGGTTCGCTCATCCCTATTCAGAACAAATCCAGTTCTATTAGAATCAGTTCGCTCATCTCTAATCTGAAGAATCAAAGAATCTTCAAAGTACATCTCTGCTACCATTCTTTTCTTAGGTATATTCCGTGATATAGGCAATGATAAAGTAGAAACACGAGACGAACGTGTTTTAGGCCTCACGAGGATTCAGTCTGAGAGCCAGATTGAAGGCAGTGAAGATTTTTGTGGTTAGTAAAGATAGTCACAGGGAATTTGACACCTTCTAGGAGATGACACCATTCCTCCAGAGCAAATTTTAAAAGACAGAGGCCCCCAGTCTCCGATTAAATAATTCCTTTCTGCCAGGGAGAAGTTCATCTCAAAGAAACCATACACACATGTGGACAAAATTGTTGGTACCTTTCTATTAAAGAAAGAAAAACCCACAATGCTCACCAAAATAACTTGAAACTGACAAATGTAATGCAAAATAATTTATAAAACAAACTAATGAAACTGGCCTGGACAAAAATGATGGTTTCCCTTGAAATTATTGAAAATAATTTGACCATAGTGAGATGTTAAACTAAGGTGTGTCCTGTAATTAGCATCACAAGTGTTTTCAAATCAGTCAGTCAGTCTGTCTTGGGGAACACCATTCTGCCTTTGCAGGTCAAGGAGGGTATGTTTTGCACGTTTTTTCCAGGTCACTTTATGGTGACGCTCTATGTGTTGATGCAGGGCCGTGGTGCCGACATTGGAACCCTGGCCACGCTTCACCTTCTGCTCACAGATGCTACATATGGCCACTCTTGACGTCCTCCAGCAACTTGATGAAAAAAATCCCACACCAGCTAGTATGGCATTTTACCCCCACCACTCTGAACAGTGATGAGCGACAGGGGCAATATTCGAGTTTGTGATATTTAGATAATATATTGTAGAATATTTGTCATATATTCGCAAATTTGCAATTATTTTCCTTCATTGCGAAAATCGGCAATGTAATATTCGCATAATGCACGTGCAATACAGGCGTGGGTCACTTTTGCTACATTTTCCAAGCTGCTAGAAGTTTCCTGAGACTGGAGAAAATGGTTGGCACGGCAGAACATTAAAAATGGCTTTATATGCAGATAGAGTGCTCCAATATATTCGCGATTGCGCTATTTGGCACTAATGATGCGAATATTTTGGCACAATACGTCAATGTGAGACTTCACATTTTAGCAGGTCTGACTGCATATTACTGATTGGTGCACTATGTATTGTTGTGACATCACATCACTATGTCTGTAGCATGTATGTATGGACACACTACCTAACACACTGCAGTGCAACAGCTACACTATATCAGGATATAACCTACACTGACTATCTGCATTATATATATAAGCTATCTAACTATCTATCTAATGTAATGAGTGGAAAGCACAGAGCACAGCAATGACACTGCTGTCTCTCTCAGAACTTTAGAAAACTGTAGAAAATAGCTTCTGGGGAGGTTCTTATATAGTAAGGGGTAGGCAACTTTCGTATTGGTTGCTAGGGATGTTGCTAAGGTCAGACAAAGACATTGCACTCTTCTCATTGGCCCTCAAGCAAGAAGCAGGGAGGGCTCATGGGTTCCGTAGTGATGAGCGGGAGGTGCCATATTCGATTTTGCAATATTTCGCGAATATTCGTTTGAATATTCGTCAATATATTCGTCGAAATCGAATATTCAGCATTATTTTATATATTGCGAATGTTACGCAAATTTATATTCGCATTGCGAATTAAACTTTGAGTTCCTAATGGTTGTATTGCTATAATTGACGAAGATAAAGAATATCACGAATATAGCACTATATTCTCAATCTTCGTTATAGTCTAGAAAGCCAACCATTAGGAACTCAGCTCTAAGTTTATTTTGCAATGCGATTAAAATAACCTGTATTACTCGCATTGCGAATTCAACTTAGAGCTGGGTTCCTAATGGTTGTATTGCTAGAATTGACGAAGATGAAGAATATCACAAATTCACGAATATAGCACTATATTCTCAATCTTCGTTATATTCTAGCAACAACCATTAGGAACTCAGCTCTAAGTTTATTTCGCAATGCGATTAATATAACCTGTATTACTCGCAATGCGAATTCAACTTAGAGCTGGGTTCCTAATGGTTGTATTGCTAGAAATGACAAAGATGAAGAATATCACGAATTCACGAATATAGCACTATATTCTCAATCTTCGTTATATTCTAGCAACAACCATTAGGAACTCAGCTCTAAGTTTATTTCGCAATGCGATTAAAATAACCTGTATTACTCGCATTGCGAATTCAACTTAGAGCAGGGTTCCTAATGGTTGTTTTGCTAGAATTGACGAAGATGAAGAATATCATGAATTCACAAATATAGCACTATATTCTCAATCTTCGTTATATTCTAGCAACAACCATTAGGAACTAAGCTCTAAGTTGAATTCACAATGCGAACATATACTCGCATTGCAAATTCAACTTAGAGCTGGGTTCCTAATGGTTGGCTTGCTAGAATTGACGAAGATCACGTCATATTCATTAATTCTAGATAGCCATAGCCAAACAATAGTGAAGTAAGTTGCATATACCCCAATGCAAGAATATTACTTAGCCTACTTTTTTTTTTAAGTACATGCCGCTCTTAAAGGGGTGGTCGCTCTTAAAGGGGTGCTTACTCTTAAAGGGGCGGTCACTCTTAAAGGGGTGGTCACCCTTAAAGGGGTGGTCAAAGTCACTGTTAAAACGGTGGTCACCGTTAAAGCGGCGGCCATAGTGAAAGTCACTGTTATTTAAAAAAAAAAATTACAATAAATAAATACCCTAGCAACGCCGGGTCATCAGCTAGGAGATGGACAAAAAGCACCGTAAAGGGATGCAGAAAATGGAGGAGCTACTTTCCCAACTCACAATGTTGCCATAGAGGCCTTTTTTTATTTTGTTAATAAATCGTTTTTTCTGAGTTATAATGCGTTATTTAATTTTTTTTTATGATGTTATGTTATGGTGTAATTCTAACTGATAACTTTATTGTAAGGCCCCTTTAGTCCAGTCAGGCAAAGCTATGTGTAGGCCTTGAACTACAATGTCAAACTTACCATCTGCCTGCTGCTGCTGTTGTCCTGATTTTTGAAAGTTCTGTGTAGGCCTTATACTCCACTATTACCAATAACTGCTGCAATTATCCTGACTACTATGAGTTCTGCATAGGCCTTATACTCCACCGTTAACAAAGACTGCTGCTATTATCCTCACCACTATGAGTTCTGTGTAGGCCTTATACTACCCAATTTCCATGTACCTGCGGCTGCTGTATGTCATGATACTAATGAGTTTCGGCTGGAAAAAATTTGCCTTAATGTAACCAGAGTTGTTAAAATAAAACAGAAAAACAAAAATTATTTAAAACAAAACCACACTTTATAAATAAAATATAAAAAAATAGCTTTAACAAACATAAAATAAAACATAAATAAAACTAAGGCAAGGCTTTCAGGACATCATGCTGGTTGAGCAGCTCCGCTATGGCCTTTTGATGCCACTCCTCCATGGCCTTCATTTCTTGAGTAAACTTCAGCCTGACAGCCCTCATCCGCCTGGAGTGCTCCCGCTGCAGCATAATAAAAAAAATATTAATTTCTTTTAGTACTGCCCAAAAAAAAAAAATGTTGACAATCAGATTAAATAACTTTTATTGATTAGTGTATAAAGTATCTGGCCATTAAAATCGCAATCAGTTATATAGTCCTTTACTTAGGAATATTTCAATAGAGTATTTATTTTTATTTTTTTGTGGGATGAGTTGACTATTTAATTGGTACTATTTTGGGGGGCAGACGTCTTTTCTATTGCTTGGTGTTGCTATTTTTGATATGTAAGCTGACAAAAAAATGGCGCATTTTTTTGGGCGCTGTTTTATTTTTTATTTTTTTCAGTGTTCAACAGAGGGGTTAAGTCATGTGATCATTTTTAATGAGCACGTTGATAGGGACGCGGCAATTCCATAATATGTCTACTTTTTTTAATATTTAACTTTTGCACAATAACAACATTTTAGAGGCCCTGAAAAACAGATTTTACTGTCTCCATTGTCTGAGAGTCATATTTTATTTTCATATTGTCTCAATTAGTGTATCATTTATTGCGGTATGAGGTGACGGTTTGATCGGTACTATTTTGGGGTGCATACGCCTTTTTGATCGCTTGGGGTTGGAATTTATGTCATGGAACGTTACAAAATATGTCTATAAAATATGTCTGTTTTTGACACTTTTTTAAAATAATTTTTGTATGGGATTTGCCAAAGGGGTAAGGTCACGCTATATTTTTATAGAGCTGGTTTTTACGGATGCGGCTCTACCAATTATGTGTACTTTTATTATTTATGTAATTTTTAGATTACATAAATGAATATATATGAGAAAATAGCATTTCTAATTTATTTTATTTTACATTTTTATTTTTATTGTCTTTCAATTTTTTAATGACTTTTTTTATATATATTTTTTTTATTTATCAAGAACCATCTGGATCCTGAAGATCCATTGGGTCTGATCACTACACAGTGCATTGCAATAGTCATCTATTGTAATAAACTGTATAGTCAGTGCTACACAAACACTAAGGCTGATCAGGGTCTAATAAGCCTTAGGTAAATGGCAACTAGGACGCCTTTGTAAGGCGTCCGGGTGCCATGGCAACCATCTTGCTGTTGTGACAGCAGTGACGGCAAGATGGAAGAGAGAGGGAGCTCCCTCCCTCTCAACCACATAGATGTTCCTGGCCTGAAACAGGCTTTTTTTTAAAGTCCTGCGCTACGATTGGTTAGTCTGCAGAGACAAAACAATCGGAGCGCTTACTAGCAAGGGAACACTCTGATTGTTCCTTTGCCGGCTTACCACGTGTGTCTGCTTCTGGAGAGAGCGGAGACTCCGGGGCTGTGACACTTTATAGTGTCACAGCCCCGGGAAGCAGTTTGGTTGTGGCCGTACGTCAAAATGCAGCAAGTCACTTGTTAATTGGTCGTACAGTTATGTCAGAAAGCATGAAGGGGTTAAAGGATAAAGATTTAACATGTTTATTATTGTTTGCTGGAATAAACTGACACCAGTGACTGAGTTAAAACACCCACAACACATATTATTTACCCTCCTGGCGGGGGGTGGTCACCAGCTCCTCCTCTTCATTCTCCTCATGAGAACCGGGGTGGTCTGGGGGTCCGGCATCCTCATGCTGTGGGGTAGGGTCAGAGGGTCCGGCCTGCTCCTGCTCCTCCTCCTCCTCCGACACCTCCTCCTCCACCACCACTGCCTTTTTTGAAGGCCTGCAGTGGACCTAGGGGACGGGATCACCTATAATGACAAAATTTTCATAAGTTATAAAAACCTCATAAAGCATAACTGTTATGTAAGCATTGTACCTGGGCAGATTTTGTTTCGGATCTCAGTGATCCGATCCTGGTGTCTCCGCTTCAGGTCGGACCACTTTTTAATAATGGCCATCTGCGTCTGCTTTCCATCGTGGTTACGATATAGCTCATAACCTATTTTTCGCAGGATCTGCTGCTTCTCCAAGCGGCACCTGGTGTCGTATTTCATCTGTAACATTCGCTGCAGGATAAAAATGCAACCATATAATCCCAAATTTTTAAAATAAAAGTATTAGAAATTAATGTCATCATCTCAACACAACAAAAAATATTTGAGTGTTTGAAAGTAAAATATTAAATTTAATGTTACAGTTATAAAATCGGATTATATTGAAATTGTATGTGTGTGGGGTATGAGCAATCGGATATTGGTCATCTGAGGAGAGGTGTAACTGTCTAGTGAGGTGACGGTACAGTATGGGGTGTACAGTGGGTCCGCCTCCCCGTGGTGCACCCTGGGTAACGCTAAATGAACCAGCAAATAATGGCGGTCAAACAACTTCTCCTGACCAACCGGACGCATATTAGAATCCAAAGACTGTGTGTGTGTGTGGGGGGAGGGATATACACTGTGGGGTATACGGTGTGGGGTATACACTTTGGGGTATATAGTGTGGGGTATACAATGTGGGGTATGCACTGTGAGGCAGTAAAATGCATGTGCAATGTGCATATGAGAGATATTTCTCTGCTATCCATACATACATGCTACCAGACATAGTGGTGGGATGTCATAACAATACTTAGTGCACCTATCATTAACCCCCTCACGCCCAATGACATAGCTGTACGTCATCGGGCGGTTGTTTTTACTTGAAACTATAAAAAAAATTGGGGGGGACTACATTTTTTCAACTTTTTTTTTCACTTTAATTTTTGTCACACTTTGGGACTTCAACTTTTGGGGGTCTGATCCACTTTACAATGCATTCCAATACTTCTGTATTGGAATGCATTGGCTGTATGAGTAATACAGTGTGAATTACTCATACAGCTTCCTGCTTGTGAGATCCAGGGGGCTGGATCTCACAGGCTCTTCACTGGAAGGCAGCGATGATGCCTTCCCTGCTATCGGGTCCCCGTCACAGCAGCACGGGGACCCGATAGCTACTGCAGATGCTGCCCGATCACCCGCAAACGCCGCAAGCCGCAGGTCTGAATTGACCTGCGGTTTGCTGCGATTGCTGATACAGTGCTGTAATGTGGAATTACTTACAGTGATCAGGAGATCTTCCTCGACTTCTTTAAAATTGCTCGAGACCATTTTCACACGAGTCACACACGAGTAATGCACTGCGCTTCAAACTTCCACCTGTCAACAAACTCGGAAGACAAAGCCATGCCCGTATAGGCTCACACGAATATTTCAATGAAGAATTCTCGCGACAGAAACACCATGTGCATATTGCGATTTCAACTTAGGCAACTTCCTATTGGTTGCCTTGATAGAATGAACGATTATTGAGAATATACCCCTTTGTAAGTTGGATGCGCAATGCGAGTAAACTTACTTAACCACCTCAGCCCCCAGTGCTTAAACACCCTGAAAGACCAGGCCACTTTTTACACTTCTGACCTACACTACTTTCACCGTTTATTGCTCGGTCATGCAACTTACCACCCAAATGAATTTTACCTCCTTTTCTTCTCACTAATAGAGCTTTCATTTGGTGGTATTTCATTGCTGCTGACATTTTTACTTTTTTTGTTATTAATCGAAATTTAACGATTTTTTTGCAAAAAAATGACATTTTTCACTTTCAGTTGTAAAATTTTGCAAAAAAAACGACATCCATATAGAAATTTTGCTCTAAATTTATAGTTCTACATGTCTTTGATAAAAAAAAAATGTTTGGGTAAAAAAAAAATGGTTTGGGTAAAAGTTATAGCGTTTACAAACATGGTACAAAAATGTGAATTTCCGCTTTTTGAAGCAGCTCTGACTTTCTGAGCACCTGTCATGTTTCCTGAGGTTCTACAATGCCCAGACAGTACAAACACCCCACAAATGACCCCATTTCTGAAAGTACACACCCTAAGGTATTCGCTGATGGGCATAGTGAGTTCATAGAACTTTTTATTTTTTGTCACAAGTTAGCGGAAAATGATGATTTTTTTTTTTTTTTTTTTTTTTCTTACAAAGTCTCATATTCCACTAACTTGTGACAAAAAATAAAAAGTTCTATGAACTCACTATGCCCATCAGCGAATACCTTGGGGTCTCTTCTTTCCAAAATGGGGTCACTTGTGGGGTAGTTATACTGCCCTGGCATTCTAGGGGCCCAAATGTGTGGTAAGGAGTTTGAAATCAAATTCTGTAAAAAATGACCTGTGAAATCCGAAAGGTGCTCTTTGGAATATGGGCCCCTTTGCCCACCTAGGCTGCAAAAAAGTGTCACACATCTGGTATCTCCGTACTCAGGAGAAGGTGGGGAATGTGTTTTGGGGTGTCATTTTATATATACCCATGCTGGGTGAGAGAAATATCTTGGCAAAAGACAACTTTTCCCATTTTTTTATACAAAGTTGTCATTTGACCAAGATATTTATCTCACCCAGCATGGGTATATGTAAAAAGACACCCCAAAACACATTCCTCAACTTCTCCTGAGTACGGGGATACCAGATGTGTGACACTTTTTTGCAGCCTAGGTGGGCAAAGGGGCCCATATTCCAAAGAGCACCTTTCGGATTTCACTCCTCATTTTTTCCTGAATTTGATTTCAAACTCCTTACCACACATTTGGGCCCCTAGAATACCAGGGCAGTATAACTACCCCACAAGTGACCCCATTTTGGAAAGAAGACACCCCAAGGTATTCCGTGAGGGGCATGGCGAGTTCCTAGAATCTTTTATTTTTTGTCACAAGTTAGTGGAAAATGATGATTTTTTTTTTTTTTTTTTTTTTTCATACAAAGTCTCATATTCCACAAACTTGTGACAAAAAATAAAAACATCCATGAACTCACTATGCCCATCAGCGAATACCTTGGGGTCTCTTCTTTCCAAAATGGGGTCACTTGTGGGGTAGTTATACTGCCCTGGCATTCTAGGGGCCCAAATGTGTGGTAAGTAGGTAAATGACCTGTGAAATCCGAAAGGTGCTCTTTGGAATGTGGGCCCCTTTGCCCACATAGGCTGCAAAAAAGTGTCACACATCTGGTATCTCTGTATTCAGGAGAAGTTGAGGAATGTGTTTTGGGGTGTCTTTTTACATATACCCATGCTGGGTGAGATAAATATCTTGGTCAAATGCCAACTTTGTATAAAAAAAATGGGAAAAGTTGTCTTTTGCCAAGATATTTCTCTCACCCAGCATGGGTATATGTAAAATGACACCCCAAAACACATTCCCCAACTTCTCCCGATTACGGAGATACCAGATGTGTGACACTTTTTTGCAGCCGAGGTGGGCAAAGGGGCCCATATTCAAAAGAGCACCTTTCGGATTTCACAGGTCATTTTTTACAGAATTTGATTTCAAACTCCTTACCACACATTTGGGCCCCTAGAATGCCAGGGCAGTATAACTACCCCACAAGTGACCCCATTTTGGAAAGAAGAGACCCCAAGGTATTCGCTGATGGGCATAGTGAGTTCATGGAAGTTTTTATTTTTTGTCACAAGTTAGTGGAATATGAGACTTTGTATGAAAAAAAATAAAAATAAAAAATAAGCATTTTCCACTAACTTGTGACAAAAAATAAAAAATTCTAGGAACTCGCCATGCCCCTCACGGAATACCTTGGGGTGTCTTCTTTCCAAAATGGGGTCACTTGTGGGGTAGTTATACTGCCCTGGCATTTTCCAGGGGCCCTAATGTGTGGTAAGTAGGTAAATGACCTGTGAAATCCTAAAGGTGCTCTTTGGAATGTGGGCCCCTTTGCCCACCTAGGCTGCAAAAAAGTGTCACACATGTGGTATCGCCGTATTCAGGAGAAGTTGGGGAATGTGTTTTGGGGTGTCATTTTACATATACCCATGCTGGGTGAGAGAAATATCTTGGCAAAAGACAACTTTTCCCATTTTTTTATACAAAGTTGGCATTTGACCAAGATATTTCTCTCACCCAGCATGGGTATATGTAAAATGACACCCCAAAACACATTCCCCAACTTCTCCTGAGTACGGCGATACCAGATGTGTGACACTTTTTTGCAGCCTAGATGCGCAAAGGTGCCCAAATTCCTTTTAGGAGGGCATTTTTAGACATTTGGATACCAGACTTCTTCTCACGCTTTGGGGCCCCTAGAATGCCAGGGCAGTATAAATACCCCACATGTGACCCCATTTTGGAAAGAAGACACCCCAAGGTATTCAATGAGGGGCATGGCGAGTTCATAGAAATTTTTTTTTTTTGGCACAAGTTAGCGGAAATTGATATTTTTAATTTTTTTCTCACAAAGTCTCCCGTTCCGCTAACTTGGGACAAAAATTTCAATCTTTCATGGACTCAATATGCCCCTCACGGAATACCTGGGGGTGTCTTCTTTCCGAAATGGGGTCACATGTGGGGTATTTATACTGCCCTGGCATTCTAGGGGCCCTAAAGCGTGAGAAGAAGTCTGGAATATAAATGTCTAAAAAATTTTACGCATTTGGATTCCGTGAGGGGTATGGTGAGTTCATGTGAGATTTTATTTTTTGACACAAGTTAGTGGAATATGAGACTTTGTAAGAAAAAAAAAAAAAAATTCCGCTAACTTGGGCCAAAAAAATATCTGAATGGAGCCTTACAGAGGGGTGATCAATGACAGGGGGGTGATCAATGACAGGGGGGTGATCAATGACAGGGGGGTGATCAGGGAGTCTATATGGGGTGATAACCACAGTCATTGATCACGCCCGTGTAAGGCTTCATTCAGACGTCCGGATGCGTTTTGCGGATCCGATCCATCTATCAGTGCATCCGTAAAAATCATGCGGACATCTGAATGGAGCTTTACAGGGGGGTAATCAATGACAGGGGGGTAATCAGGGAGTCTATATGGGGTGATCACCACAGTCATTGATCACGCCCCTGTAAGGCTTCATTCAGACGTCCGGATGCGTTTTGCGGATCCGATCCATCTATCAGTGCATCCGTAAAAATCATGCGGACATCTGAATGGAGCTTTACAGGGGGGTAATCAATGACAGGGGGGTAATCAATGACAGGGGGGTAATCAATGACAGGGGAGTGATCAGGGAGTCTATATGGGGTGATCACCACAGTCATTGATCATGCCCCTGTAAGGCTTCATTCAGACGTCCGGATGCGTTTTGCGGATCCGATCCATCTATCAGTGCATCCGTAAAAATCATGCGGATATCTGAATGGAGCTTTACAGGGGGGTAATCAATGACAGGGGGGTGATCACCACAGTCATTGATCATGCCCCTGTAAGGCTTCATTTAGACGACCGGATGCGTTTTGCGGATCCGATCCATGTATCAGTGCATCCGTAAAAATCATGCGGACATCTGAATGGAGCTTTACAGGGGGGTGATCAGGGAGTCTATATGGGGTGATCACCACAGTCATTGATCATGCCCCTGTAAGGCTTCATTCAGACGTCCGGATGCGTTTTGCGGATCCGATCCATCTATCAGTGCATCCGTAAAAATCATGCGGACATCTGAATGGAGCTTTACAGGGGGGTAATCAATGACAGGGGGGTAATCAATGACAGGGGGGTGATCAGGGAGTCTATATGGGGTGATCACCACAGTCATTGATCATGCCCCTGTAAGGCTTCATTCAGACGTCCGGATGCGTTTTGCGGATCCGATCCATCTATCAGTGCATCCGTAAAAATCATGCGGACATCTGAATGGAGCTTTACAGGGGGGTAATCAATGACAGGGGGGTAATCAATGACAGGGGGGTGATCAGGGAGTCTATATGGGGTGATCACCACAGTCATTGATCACGCCCCTGTAAGGCTTCATTCAGACGTCCGGATGCGTTTTGCGGATCCGATCCATCTATCAGTGGATCCGTAAAAATCATGCGGACGTCTGAATGGAGCTTTACAGGGGGTTGATCAATGACAGGGGGGTAATCAATGACAGGGGGGTGATCAGGGAGTCTACAGTCATGTGAAAAAATTAGGACACCCTTTGAAAGCATGTGGTTTTTTGTAACATTTTTAATAAATGGTTATTTCATCTCCGTTTCAACAATACAGAGAGATTAAAGTAATCCGACTAAACAAAGAAAACTGAAGAAAAGTCTTTTCAAGATCTTCTGTAAATGTCATTCTACAAAAATGCCTATTCTAACTGAGGAAAAAGATAGGACACCCTTGCCCCTAATAGCGAGTGTTACCTCCTTTGGCTGAAATAACTGCAGTGAGACGGTTCTTGTAGCCATCTACCAGTCTTCGACATCGGTCTGAGGAAATTTTACCCCACTCCTCAATGCAGAACTTTTTCAGCTGTGAGATGTTTGAGGGGTTTCTTGCACGTACAGCCCTTTTCAAGTCACCCCACAGCATCTCAATGGGATTCAAATCTGGACTTTGACTTGGCCATTCCAGGACTCTCCATTTCTTCTTTTTCAGCCAATCTTTGGTTGATTTACTAGTATGTTTTGGGTCATTGTCATGTTGCATGGTCCAGTTCCGCTTCAGCTTTAATTTTCTAACTGATGGTCTCACATGTTCTTCAAGCACCTTCTGATACACAGTAGAATTCATCGTGGATTCTATGATGGTGAGCTGACCAGGTCCTGCTGCAGCAAAGCAGCCCCAAACCATGACACTTCCACCTCCATGCTTCACAGTTGGTATGAGGTTCTTTTCTTGGAATGCTGTGTTTGGTTTACGCCAAACATGTCCTCTGCTGTTGTGTCCAAATCATTCAATTTTGGACTCATCTGTCCAAAGAACATTGTTCCAGAAGTCCTGGTCTTTGTCAACTTTATCGCTGGCAAATGTCAGTCTGGCCTCGATGTTTCTCTTGGAAAGCAAAGGTTTCCTCCTTGCACACCTCCCATGCAAGTTAAACTTGTACAGTCTCTTTCTGATTGTAGAGGCATGTACTTCTACATCAACAGTAGCCAGAGCCTGCTGTAGTTCTCGAGATGACACTTTAGGGTTTTTGGATACCTCTTTTAGCATCTTGCGGTCTGCTCTTGGGGTGAACTTGCTGGGGCGACCAGTCCTGGGCATGTTGGCAGTTGTTTTGAAAGCCCTCCACTTGTAGACTATCTTCCGGACAGTGGAATGGCTGATTTCAAAATCTTTTGAGATCTTTTTAAATCCCTTCCCAGACTCATAGGCTGCTACAATCTTTTTTCTGAAGTCCTCTGACAGCTCTTTTGCTCTCACCATGGTGCTCACTCTCACTTCAACAGTCAGGAGCACACCAAACTAAATGTCTGAGGTTTAAATAGGGCAAGCCTCATTCAACATGCAGAGTAACGATCTACTAATTATGTGCACCTGGTGTGATATACCTGTGTGAGATCTGAGCCAATTTAAGAGGGAATACATGTGAGGGTGTCCTATCTTTTTCCTCAGTTAGAATAGGCATTTTTGTAGAATGACATTTACAGAAGATCTTGAAAAGACTTTTCTTCAGTTTTCTTTGTTTAGTTGGATTACTTTAATCTCTCTGTATTGTTGAAACGGAGATGAAATAACCATTTATTAAAAATGTTACAAAAAACCACATGCTTTCAAAGGGTGTCCTAATTTTTTCACATGACTGTATATGGGGTGATCAGGGGTGATTAGGGGTGATCAGGGGCTAATAAGGGGTTAATAAGTGACGGGGGGGGGGGTGTAGTGTAGTGTAGTGGTGCTTGGTGCTACTTTACTGAGCTACCTGTGTCCTCTGGTGGTCGATCCAAACAAAGGGGACCACCAGAGGACCAGGTAGCAGGTATATTAGACGCTGTTATCAAAACAGCGTCTAATATACCTGTTAGGGGTTAAAAAAAACACATCTCCAGCCTGCCAGCCAACGATCGCCGCTGGCAGGCTGGAGATCAACTCTCTTACCTTCCGTTCCTGTGAGCGCGCGCGCCTGTGTGCGCGCGTTCACAGGAAGTCTCGCGTCTCGCGAGATGACGCGTATATGCGTGACTGTGCGCAGCGCTGCCACCTCCGGAACGCGATCCTGCGTTAGGCGGTCCGGAGGTGGTTAAATTACTCGCATTGCGCATACAACTTAGTTCTGTGTATAGGCAAAGTTTTCCTAATAATGGTTGGCTTGCTAGAATTAACTAATATGACAAATACGAATATAGCGCTATATTCTCTATATTCGTTAATTCTAACAAGCCAACCATTAGGAACATTGCCTATACACAAAATTAAATTGTGTGCGCAATGCGAGTAATTTAAGTAAGTTTACTCGCATTGCGCATCCAACTTTTACCATGGTCTAAATAACCGTGATTTTCACATCCGACAGTACATTCTAGCATGGAGGCGTTCCCATGGTGATGGGGATGCTCCATGCACACGGGAAGTCGGCACTCGGCAGACTCGGCAACGGGCACTGACTGGAGCGTGCAAGGAGCATGGAGTTCCCCGGACATGTAAGAAGAACTGCTTTTGGGAAGTGGGAACAACTTAAAAAAAAATATAAAAGAATATTCGAATTAACGAATATACAGCACTATATTCAAAATATATATCGCTAATATAAATTAGCGAAGTGCCGATATTCGCAATTAAAATTTGCTATTCGAATATTCGCGCTCAACACTAGGGTTCAACACTAATGACTGCATGATGCTGCCTCAATAAAACCATGCACTGCTAGTGGCTTCTGGACAGGTAGGCTCCTGAGTAGCAGACGGTCTACCCCGGGGACGTTTGGTTCCAAATCTCACACTGCTGCCACCCTGCTGGCTCATGTCCATGCTTGCACCCTACTGCCACCCTGCCGCTGTCTCATTGGCAAGCTGCCACTCTCACCCTCTGATGATGATGAAGCCCGGTTCCCATGTGCGATTGGCTACATCATCATCCACTACTGTCTGCTCCTCACTTATGTCACCCTCAACAGTCTCATGGCCGCGTCCCTGACCGCTGGTAGTTGTTACTTGCACACCTACAGGAGGAAGCAGCGGACCTCTCCTCCAAATCTTGGCTGGCCAGTAGCTGCTGACTTTCCTCAATAAGATCGTCCTCGCTGAAAAGTGAAGCATAGCATGGCGGCATACATTACTTGCCTGGCAGAAGGAGCAACAAAGGAAAGAGACAGGTTCTGGACAGGTGAGGGCACAGAGCTTGTTCCTGGGCCATGCTAATAAGGTGTGGTCTGAGAGGAACCCAACAACTTTTGGCTGTGTGTGTCTGATTTCAGTTGAGATGATGTTGAAGACCGAGTCAACCATTCTAGGACAGTAGGATTGGTTGTCAAAACACAACCGCTGGATGACAGTGGCAGTTCTGACCTGTTGCTGCTGCTACCACCACCCCTTCTGCTGCTACTTGTGCTGGTAACAGCAACATTTTTGCCACTACCCATTCCTTTGGAGGGCCCTGGCAACTGCCTGTTGGACATACTGTACAGTTACATTAACCTTATATGTAAAATAAGTCATTCAATGTCAATGTGGACACCACAATAACAGTGAAACAAGACAGGTTATTCACCCCAATTTGAGAATCAAAGCCTAATAGAATTGTTTATCTATTATACAAGGTGGACACCCCAATAACAGTTGAAGGAGACAGGTTATTCATCCCCAATTTGAGAATCAATGCCTAATGGAATTGTTTATTAATTAAACAAGATGGACACCCCAATAACAGTAGATATAGACATGTTATTAATCACAATTTGATAATCAAGGCCTAATAGGATTGTTTAATCTATTAAGCAAGGTGGACACCCCAATAATATCAGCTGTTTCCCGAATAGCATTGGTGCTGGAAATAGGAACTACACTGCTCTGTTCACAGTGTCCATTCACTGAGTATTTGTCCTCTGAGACATTGCAGGAGCATTACAAAGGCATTACCAGATACTCATCTGGTCATCATGGGTACTGAACTCAGTTTTTACTTGTCGCCCTTCTCAATTCGGATCCGATTATATTCACCCCATATATTTAATTTAGTAAAGAAACAAGCTCCGATCAAAAAGAGTTCTGAGATGTGTGATTTTTTTCAGGCCTCAATCATCAATGTTTGGCCTCAAGAAGGCATCTTTCTGCTTCACGAAGACATGTATTAAGAAATGAATTATGTAGAAATTCAAACTCAGAAGGTTCTGTTTGCATATTTCATGAGCATTCCTAGACAGTCCTTACTACTTTATCTCTGCAGTCTAGTGTAAGTTGCCAATTGCTAATATAGATCTGTCTCTGCTCTCTAGGGCATACTCATTACAGTTCTTAGTTGTTTAGTAACAGCAGTAAGTTAATATCCTCACTCTGCCAAAACATAGTACTATTTATTATCCTAATTGTTTATATCATTTGCCAAGAAGAAGTTGGCCGTGGGTCCATGACAGATCCTATAAAATTACATTACTTAGGCTTGGCTCTAATGTTCAGATTGCCCAGTCGTACCGTAAAGGTCACAGTTGTTACCAATGCCTTGTGCCAGTTTAAAGGACGCCAGTAAGATTTTGAAAGGAAATTATCACCTTATTGCAAGTTATTTTAATTATGCAGATTATGGAATGCATCTAGAAGTTAAAACATATGTACATATACACTGACTTCTCTTTTAATGTTATGTTTAGATAAGTTTTAGTATGATATAATTTGTTAAAAACAAATATATTCAAGGGGTTTTCCAGAGCCTAAAAACTGGTGGCAGGTGCATCAAAGTGGCTTAAAAACATAAAAGTATATAAAATATGTGTGTGTATATACACTCAAGCAAATAATGTGTGGATAGGCGCTAAAACAAAATAATAATATCTTTATTATATGTCTGATTAAAAAAGAGGGTATCACCCGTCAGTGTAACGGTCAGCACTGACTAATATTGAGCATGTGAGAAAGCAATGATGTCTCCAAACAGCGCCACCATCTGGAGCACCAGAACAGTCTAACAGACTCACCAACACGTGAAAGGGGCTCAATACACCACAGGGTACAAGGTGTGTAACGCAGGGTGCGGACTATGATCAAGGGGATGTCTGGTCTGGGGATATCACCAAACACCACTCCAAACAGCGAGAACCGGCGCGCTGACTCTCACTGCACTAATAATCACAGGTGCAGGACTATGGCAGAGCATGGGCCATCACTCCAACATGGATTAGTGGAGCAAGGATTGCCCTGACATACCCCTAGGTGGTAACAGCTCAACGCGTTTCCATGCATTGAGAATGCATTTCATCAGGAGCTATATGCACCAAACTTAGAACAGAGCCCAACGCCTCAGTTATGATTTTTAAAAACCGAGGTAGTGGACAGCCAGACAGCAGTAGAAATCCCTGCCTAACACCGCTTTCCTCTAGTGTGAGGTACGGAGTTGTAACTAACAGGCTACTGTCCTGCCTAAGCTAGCAGCCTCTAGGTTGAGGCGCTGCGTGCTAGTATGCATGTGAATCGGCACTGTGATGGCCGCAAAGCGGCCCACAGAACGCCGAGCTATACAGGGTGAAGCCCCGCCCTGCTAGACACGCCTCCGTCATACAGCCAATCCGGCCAGGAGGCTCGGTACAAGGTAAAACCATTGGCTGACCGAGGGAGGAACTCAGTGGGTCTCAGGGAAGGCGCAAAAGCGCCGCATTAATGTATAAGGAAATTAACAAGGCGGCCTTGAATACTGTCACCGCAGCCAGGACACCTTATTCATTAGTATACAGTGGATAAAGATCACACAAAGGAGATGTATATGAACGCCGCATAAGCTCACATACACAGGAGGACCCATATGAATCTATTATTACAATACTTTGCATGAAATGGAAACACCAGTATCGTCATTATATAAAGGGGACAAATGAGATCGCATCATTGAGGCCGGATGGTTTGATGGTGTTTAAAGAAAAGATCCATCTCGCCTCTTTTTGTAGCAACATGCGATTACAGTCGCCACCCCTAGATGATAACTTCACAGAGTCGATCACTTGAAACTTGACCGATGATGTATTCCCTCTGTGATAATCAAGAACATGGCGTGCAATTGGAGTATCTTTGAGATTCGTGATGTCCAGAATGTGCTCCCCAATCCGTCTTCTTAGCTCTCTAATGGTTTTGCCCACGTATTTGATGTTGCATACACATGTCATTAAATACACAACACCAAACCGACTTACAATTATAGAAAGACTCAGGGGGGTCGCAATGGGCAGTCCCTGTGCCCCGCTTTTGCGAACCTTTACCTGGGCTGGTGGGAAAGAGAGGTGGTGTTCTGTGAGGACATGGAGCGGTTCACGGATGTTGTCCCCCTCTGGATCAGATACATCGATGATGTGCTGATCCTGTGGGGGGGTGACAGTGAGCTGTTCCTAGAATTTGTTGCGGTCCTTAACAGGAATACTCTGGGATTGTTCTTCACCTCAGAGATTGATATGAACACTATTTCCTTCCTGGACCTCTCCATTTCATTGTCTGCTGATGGGCATATTAGTACCAACGTTTTTAGAAAGCCCACAGCTACGAATAATCTTTTGAAATGGGACATCCAGAGTGGACACCCTTTGGCCCTTAAGAGAGGTATTCCTAAGGGCCAATACTTGAGGGTGAGGAGGAATTGTTCTCATCTTGGTGACTTCAGGGTCGCTGCTAAAGATCTTCAGCAGAGATTTCAATGTCGTGGTTATCCTCAGCGGTGTCTAAAACAGGCTAATCAGCACTCTATGAGCACCAACAGGGATCTGCTGTTGTCTCCGAAAAAGAGGGACACTGGTGACAACATCGTGAGGATGATCGGGACATTTGACAGTGCCCATGAGAGGGTACGTCATGTTCTTGCTGAACATTGGGACATACTCAAATCTGACCCAGATATTGGGTGTTTGATTCCAGCCAAACCCTCAGTCACTTATCGGCGCAGCAACAACTTGCGTGATATGTTGACGCATAGCTTATACACTAGCCCCCGTCCGCAATCATGGCTACGAAACCCAATTACAGGTACATTTCCCTGTGGATCCTGTAAATTTTGTGGTTTCATTAATAAATCTAAAAGCTTTACCAACAGTATGGCGGACAAAACGTTTTTCACTAAGTCTTTCTATAATTGTAAGTACCTCGGTTTTTAAAAATCATAACTGAGGCGTTGGGCTCTGTTCTAAGTTTGGTGCATATAGCTCCTGATGAAATGCATTCTCAATGCATGGAAACGCGTTGAGCTGTTACCACCTAGTGGTATGTCAGGGCAATCCTTGCTCCACTAATCCATGTTGGAGTGATGGCCCATGCTCTGCCATAGTCCTGCACCTGTGATTATTAGTGCAGTGAGAGTCAGCGCGCCGGTTCTTGCTGTTTGGAGTGGTGTTTGGTGATATCCCCAGACCAGACATCGCCTTGATCATAGTCCGCACCCTGGGTTACACACCTTGTACCCTGTGGTGTATTGAGCCCCTTTCACGTGTTGGTGAGTCTGTTAGACTGTTCTGGTGCTCCAGATGGTTGCCCTGTTTGGAGACATCATTGCTTTCTCACATGCTCAATATTAGTCAGTGCTGACCGTTACACTGACGGGTGATACCCTCTTTTTTAATCAGACATATAATAAAGATAAAAAAAAAGAAGTGGACCTCCCTGCGCTCCCTTAGTTTAGATGTGTGGAAATCAGCCCAGATGGGATGACACCGCAGCTGAAATGTCCTAGGAAGGAGCTGTTGTTCTCCTTAAGGTAAAGTAGAGGTATGGGTCAGTGTGTCACCCGTGGGTGGCACTGGACATCAGCGCTGGAAATACACTCTAAACGGCTACTGATACTGAATGGGGGGCTGAGTGGACTGGGAACATAACTAAGAAGAGGGGGACGGAGAGACAGCGTGCAGGCAAGGAGTAGTATATGTCGGCTGTCTCAATGAAACGGTGTACTGGGAGATCGCTGATGTTGGAAGCATATAGATGATAACCATATGATTCCTACCTGAAAAAGAGGTATGAAGTTCAAATACGGGTTTTATTAGATGTTTAACAGTTTTACAATTCTTACACAGTCGGCAAGGGAAAAAGCCTTTTTTGAGACATATTTGGTGACTCAATATATGTCTTTTCTCAGATGGAGCTATAAGATTAGCTAGATTGGAGGCTTTCCTAAAAATAAATGTAGGTTTTACAGGAATCTTTTCCCCTATGATTTTGTCGTACTTGAGAATGTCCCAATGTTTATGGATGATTCTTTTAAAGGTTCCCACCCCTGCACTGAATGTGGTAATAATAGGGACCTTTATTTGGTTTACATCCTCACTGGCTATAATGTCCTTGTCTGTTGTTTTCTCTGTTAATAGTACTTTCCTATCCATAATACTGACAGTATTGGTGATTGGAATCAGTTTTTTTGGGTCATACCCTTTTTCCAGGAATTTCTTATTTAGGACTGCTACCTCCTGTTGGTAATCGGTGTCCGTAGTGCAATTTCTGCGAGCCCTAATGTACTGACCATAGGGGATATTGTTCAACCCGGTGGGGAACTCGGTGCGGGTCTGGTCCTCTGGAAAAGGTTCATCGACGACGTCATTTTTATCTGGAAGGGGGATGAGCCCTCCCTCGACAACTTTTTAGCCAATTTGAATAAAAATGATTTTAATTTGCATTTTACACCCTCCTACGATAAAAAAGAAATCAACTTCTTGGATTTAACCATATTCATTAAGGACAGGTCTATACACACCAAAACGTACCACAAACCAACCGACACTAATAGCTTTATCCCTTTGGGAAGTTGTCATTTGTCCACATGGTTGAACAATATCCCCTATGGTCAGTACATTAGGGCTCGCAGAAATTGCACTATTACCACATTCAGTGCAGGGGTGGGAACCTTTAAAAGAATCATCCATAAACATTGGGACATTCTCAAGTACGACAAAATCATAGGGGAAAAGATTCCTGTAAAACCTACATTTATTTTTAGGAAAGCCTCCAATCTAGCTAATCTTATAGCTCCATCTGAGAAAAGACATATATTGAGTCACCAAATATGTCTCAAAAAAGGCTTTTTCCCTTGCCGACTGTGTAAGAATTGTAAAACTGTTAAACATCTAATAAAACCCGTATTTGAACTTCATACCCCACAAGGTAAATTCACCATCAAGGATTACATCTCCTGTAACACCAAAGGCGTTATTTATTACATCCAGTGCCCCTGTTATAAAATCTATGTTGGACGCACAAAAAGAGAATTAAAAACCAGGATCAGGGAGCATATTAATAACATCCACAAAAACGTAGATCATCATCCCCTATCCCGTCATTATGCAGAATTCCACCAAGGGAAGTTCCTGGGATCCAAATTTGGGGGCATAGAGAGAGTGAAACAGGAGAGCAGGGGAGGGAATTACATCAAACTCATGTCCAGAGTGGAAAGTAAGTGGATTTTTAGATACAACACCCTGGTACCTAATGGGTTAAACCAGGAAATAGAACTTTTTGCCTTCCAATAAATATAGACATATTAGGTCGATTGGATCGATTAGGGAAATATTAATTATTATCCTAATACATACACACATGGTGTCCTTTGCACATAAAACAACTATGAATCTAATTGTATCACTATAAACTAATAGTGCATATTGGCTTGGAAATCTGTACGCCTGCTCCTGGGGTTGCTTGTTGACACAGTTACCATGGATACCAAGTCGGCTATTTAAACTCCACGGACACTGAGAACAAACTATCCCTGACGAAGGAGCCCGCACGGCCCCGAAACGCGTAGGAAGGTTTTTTGTCCCACGGAGGCTACAGTATTGCCGTAGGTGACGTCACCGATTCGGTATCCAGGACAACCGAAGTAACCCAGCCACCTTGCAGAGCGCTTGCTTCCGGCCGGGGCAGCGCTCGTGCTACAAGGTGAATGAAGAGTACGCGCCAACGTATAACCAAGCACACTAAGGAGATTCCGCAGAAGTAGGAGAGGAAGGAAGGCCTCCATAAGTACTAGAAGCACGCACACCAGAGGGAACCTCTTTTTCAGGTAGGAATCATATGGTTATCATCTATATGCTTCCAACATCAGCGATCTCCCAGTACACCGTTTCATTGAGACAGCCGACATATACTACTCCTTGCCTGCACGCTGTCTCTCCGTCCCCCTCTTCTTAGTTATGTTCCCAGTCCACTCAGCCCCCCATTCAGTATCAGTAGCCGTTTAGAGTGTATTTCCAGAGCTGATGTCCAGTGCCACCCACGGGTGACACACTGACCCATACCTCTACATATAATAAAGATATTATTATTTTGTTTTAGCGCCTATCCACACATTATTTGCTTGATTGTATACATAGGCGTATATTCAATACACCACTCTAGTTTATTTTCTGTGTATATACACTCACCTAAAGAATTATTAGGAACACCTGTTCGATTTCTCATTAATGCAATTATCTAGTCAATCAATCACATGGCAGTTGCTTCAATGCATTTAGGGGTGTGGTCCTGGTCAAGACAATCTCCTGAACTCCAAACTGAATGTCAGAATGGGAAAGAAAGGTGATTTAAGCAATTTTGAGCGTGGCATGGTTGTTGGTGCCAGACGGGCCGGTCTGAGTATTTCACAATCTGCTCAGTTACTGGGATTTTCACGCACAACCATTTCTAGGGTTTGCAAAGAATGGTGTGAAAAGGGAAAAACATCCAGTATGCGGCAGTCCTGTGGGCAAAAATGCCTTGTGGATGCTAGAGATCAGAGGAGAATGGGCTGACTGATTCAAGCTGATAGAAGAGCAACGTTGACTGAAATAACCACTCGTTACAACCGAGGTATGCAGCAAAGCATTTGTGAAGCCACAACACGTACAACCTTGAGGCGGATGGGCTACAACAGCAGAAGACCCCACCGGGTACCACTCATCTCCACTACAAATAGGAAAAAGAGGCTACAATTTGCACGAGCTCACCAAAATTGGACTGTTAAAGACTGGAAAAATGTTGCCTGGTCTGATGAGTCTCGATTTCTGTTGAGACATTCAAATGGTAGAGTCCGAATTTGGCGTAAACAGAATGAGAACATGTATCCATCATCTGATGGCTACTTCCAGCAGGATAATGCCCCATGTCACAAAGCTCGAATCATTTCAAATTGGTTTCTTGAACATGACAATGAGTTCACTGTACTAAAATGGCCGCCACAGTCACCAGATCTCAACCCAATAGAGCATCTTTGGGATGTGGTGGAACGGGAGCTTCGTGCCCTGGATGTGCATCCCTCAAATCTCCATCAACTGCAAGATGCTATCCTATCAATATGGGCCAACATTTCTAAAGAATGCTATCAGCACCTTGTTGAATTAATGCCACATAGAATTAAGGCAGTTCTGAAGGCAAAAGGGGGTCCAACACCGTATTAGTATAAGGATAAGTTGAAGCTGCGACTTCTAACCTGTGCTTTGCTAAAGTGTCTGAAATAAAGCAAGAGTTTGGGACATTATAATCGTGTCTGCGAAGATATCTGTAAGAATGACCCCCTGTAAAGAGACGATCCCTTACAATATATATATATTTACAGTGGGATGCGAAAGTTTGGGCAACCTTGTTAATCGTCATGATTTTCCTGTATAAATCGTTGATTGTTACAATAAAAAATGTCAGTTAAATATATCATATAGGAGACACACACAGTGATATTTGAGAAGTGAAATTAAGTTTATTGGATTTACAGAAAGTGTGCTATAATTGTTTAAACAAAATTAGGCAGGTGCATAAATTTGGGCACCACAAAAAATAAATGAAATCAATATTTAGTAGATCCTCCTTTTGCAGAAGTGACAGCCTCTAAACGCTTCCTGTAGGTTCCAATAAGAGTCTGGATTCTGGTTGAAGGTATTTTGGACCATTCCTCTTTACAAAACATCTTTAGTTCATTCGTTGGTTTGATGGCTTCCGAGCATGGACAGCTCTCTTTAAGTCACACCACAGATTTTCAATTATATTCAGGTCTGGGAACTGAGATGGCCATTCCAGAACGTTGTACTTGTTCCTCTGCATAAATTCCTTAGTGGATTTTGAGCAGTGTTTAGGGTCGTTGTCTTGTTTAAAGATCCAGCCCAGGCGCAGCTTCAGCTTTGTCACTGATTCCTGGACATTGGTCTCCAGAATCTGCTGATACTGAGTGGAATCCATGCGTCCCTCAACTTTGACAAGATTTCCAGTCCCTGCACTGGCCACACAAAACCACAGCATGATGGAACCACCACCATATTTTACTGTAGGTAGCAGCTGTTTATCTTGGAATGCTGTGTTCTTTTTCCTCCATGCATAACGCCCCTTGTTATGGCCAAATAACTCAATTTTAGTTTCATCAGTCCACAGCACCTTATTCCAAAATGAAGCTGGCTTGTCCAAATGTGCTTTAGCCCACCTCAAGCGGCACTTTTTGTGCTGTGGGCGGAGAAAAGGCTTCCTGTGCATCACTCTCGCATACAGCATCTCCTTGTGTAAAGTGCGCCGAATGGTTGAACGATGCACAGTGACTCCATCTGCAGCAAAATGATGTTGTAGGTCTTTGGTGCTGGTCTGTGGGTTGACTCTGACTGTTCTCACCATTCGTCGCTTATGTCTATCCGAGATTTTTCTTGGTCTGCCACTTTAAGCCTTAACTTGAACTGAGCCTGTGGTCTTCCATTTCCTCAATATGTTCCTAACTGTGGAAACAGACAGCTGAAATCTCTGAGACAGCTTTCTGTATCCTTCCCCTAAACCATGATGGTGAACAATCTTTGTCTTCAGGTCATTTGAGAGTTGAGACCCCCATGTTGCTACTCTTCAGAGCAAATTAAAAGAGGAGGGAAACTTACAATTGACCCCCTTAAATACTCTTTCTCATAATTGGATTCACCTGTGTATGTAGGTCAGGGGTCACTGAGCTTACCAAGCCAATTTGAGTTCCAATAATTAGTTCTAAAGGTTTTGGAATCAATAAAATGACAACAGTGCCCAAATTTATGCACCTGCCTAATTTTGTTTAAACAATTATAGCACACTTTCTGTAAATCCAATAAACTTCATTTCACTTCTCAAATATCACTGTGTGTGTCTCCTATATGATATATTTAACTGACATTTTTTATCGTAACAACTAACGATTTATACAGGAAAATCATGACGATTAACAAGGTTGCCCAAACTTTCGCATCCCACTGTATATATATATATATATTGTAAGGGATCGTCTCTTTACAGGGGGTCATTCTTACAGATATCTTCGCAGACACGATTATAATGTCACAAACTCTTGCTTTATTTCAGACACTTTAGCAAAGCACAGGTTAGAAGTCGCAGCTTCAACTTATCCCGTGTGACATCCACACAAAATAACAAACCCTTGCCCGGCTAGGCGCTAACTAAACACATAAGCGTATCCATGACTCACCTAGAGAGCCCTGTTCACACATCGAACACAAATGCGGCTTTCCTCAGCCATTCAGTCCAGCAACCTCCAGGCTGTGACACTTCAATACCTTTTGGGGGATTGTGGCCCAGTAGTCCTTCCGACTCTGGCCTCATGATCCTTGTTTCACAGGCGTCACCGCGTCCCTCAAAGTTCAGGCTATCGCCTAGCCTTGTGGCCTCTCAGCCCACCCGGCTGAGACCACTCACACAGAGCCTCACCAGAACTCTGCTTCACAAGACACTCCAGAGTGAGACCCACCCAAGATCCAGTAGCAGGATTAAATAGGGTCCCTGGACATGAGCATGCCCTAAGTCCCGGACTTGAACCTGGGGAAACAACACCTCAATGTTCACATTGCCACATATCCCCACCCCTCTGTTCAAACCTGTGGGGGTGAACACATGTACCAACTGGATGCTCGTGACAGGATATCTGCATTATACTGCCATCTTCCGGCTCAACGTTCCCCCTGGAAGAGATGGCCAGCGTCGCAGGCTTCCCATTATTTTGCCAGACCCAGGCCATCAGAGCTTGGTTTGTCATAAACACTGCCTTCCTACCTAGAGTACAGTGTCTAAGGGCCTCCTCAGTCTCCTCTTCGCTGGAGAACTTAGCTTTCTGGCTTGCTTCTTTTCTAGATTTCTTCTTAGGCCCACAACCTTTAACTTCCGCAACCTTTACAGCCGCGTTTTCCACGGGGAGCTCCTGCCTCCTCCTTTTGTTGGAGATCCGGCTGGTCAGTTTTTAAACCACCCTTCAGCTGCTCTAATGTCACCTGGTGTTCCCACTCACTTTGTTTCTTTATTCTATCACCAGATAGCACTTCTCTTTTTTCTTTAGTCCCCGCAGGGGTTACCTCAGGTTTGGCTTCAGTATCAGAGTCTTCTGCTTCTTCCACATCAGCCCCATCAACTGGTTCAGCAGATACATCTTCTATCTTCTTCGCTGCCTCGGCCGGCACCACGGCCGGCGCCACCATCTCCAGTCCCATTCTTAACAGGCTCTGACTTCTTGGCACCTTCCAGAGGATCTTCCTCTTCCGGTTTCTCATTTTCTTCCACCTGCTGTGCAGGAGCACGCTTAGGCTTCTCCAACTCATAGATGGCATCTTTTGAGCTCATGAGAGCTTCCATCTCTGCTCTGAGTTGCTTGTTCAGCCTCTCTAATTCATTTCGCTCCTCAAGCACTTCTTCAAGGGCTCTAGCCATGGAGAGGGCCTTGGACCCTTTCTCCCGAGCATCAGCCTCCGCTCAGTCATGTTCTTCGGCATACCGAGCCGTTATGTATTTCTCTGCAGCCAGGAGCTGGCCAAACTTCTGTTCCTTCTTAGTTTTTCGCACTAGCTTGTTGGAAGCGCCCCACTCTTGGGCCTCCTGTTCCAGCAGCTCTTTATTCTGTTCTGCTGCCGCATCAGCCAAAGGAGTACCACCCTTCTCCTTTAGATACTTTGTGGGATTTCCACCCAGGGACTCTTCAAGCCCATTGTCGATGTCTACTACAGACTTCGGTGTCTTTCTGTAGTCTTTTCTCTTCTCCGGGACACCAGGCAGTAGACCCTTCAGTTCACTCATCTTTTCCGGGGTCTCTTCTTTTGACCCTTCTGCAGCCTTCTTCAATGTCTTTATGATGACAACTAGTCCCTGCTCTATCGTATCTAGGGACCGTGTGGAGAGAGAGACATCATCTTCATGATTGCAGCTGTACTGACAGGTCAGCTCATCTACCGCTGCCTGAATATGGGTCTCAGACACTACACTGGCGTCTCCACACTCAACTCTAGTCACGTCAGGTACAACTATTGTCTGTTTGCTACCCGTAACTACATCAATTTGGCAAGAACTCGACATGGCAGCCTCTCTCTCTGAGTTGCTATCGGCCACGGCACATACGTCACCTACACCGCCCGTGTCATTATTAACTCTGGCTTCTAGGGGCACCGATGAGCTAATTTCCACCTGGGACACTTCCTTAGTAACCAACAAACATTGTGGAGACTGCATATCCACTTCTGGTACATGTGGTACACACTCTAGCCCCGCCACATTGTCTACAATGGGGTCTCCTAGCGGTGTTTCTTCAACATTTATCAACACTTTTATATCAGACACATGTTTACCAACAGGGGGAGCTTTTTCCCCAATCACAGCCTGCAAAGGAAAAGGCATGTCATTATTATCACATAATTCACATGACATCACATTTCCATTATGCATTTCGGCAAACATGGTACCATCACTTTGCACCTTATCTGCACCCTTGTTCTCAATGTGCAGCTCCTTCACATTATCATTTAAAGGGACAGGTACAGGTTCTGCGGGAGTTTTGTCACTCTCTGCAGAAGTGTCTCCATTACTCAAAACCTCCAAGCATAAGGGGAAATTACGGCCCACCATTCCCTCATGTATGAGCGTATTTGTAACATCAGGTTCACAAGTCCCAGTTCTCACCGGAGACTCTCCCTCAGTGAGAACCACCTGATAGTCCGTATTATCCGCATAATTGTCCCGAACATGTAACACTCTATCAGTCTCTGGGGCGGCCATCATACTACCTCTTACCTGGGCTAGCATGGGATCTCTGATTTTCACCACCCCAAATCTAGCTTTGATCACAGGCTCTTTGGGCGACCCAGAAACCTTCTCCCCTGCAGGTTCCTGTGAGGGAGTGTCCACAACAGGCTTACCCGCCTGTTCAGACACTGCGATTTTCCCAATGTCATACACTTCCGAGACGGTTTTTCGCCTCAGTGATTTTTTCGTCACTGACCCAGCCGGTTTCCACTGCGGCCGGCTCAAGGTCACTGGATCTGCCACACAACTATTAACAGGAACAGTCTTACCCCTGACGTCGTGGATTCGGGAGACGACGATATTCCCAGGACATCTCTACCAAGATCACCAGCCTTCTCTTGGTTTCTGGTATTCCGAACACCCGCAGACTCCTTACTGCAACCGTTGCCACCGGAAACAGCATGGCCTGGAGTCCAGAATTTTCCTGGACGGTAACTCCAGCCGCACTCTTTAGGACTTTGCGCACACATGTAGGAAACATAAGATCTCCTGAGAGCCGCACCGCTCTCCAGCTCCTTTTCTTCCCGACGGTTGCCCTTGGCAACGGCACACATCTTTTCCTCTGGAACTCCAGCCGCACAACTCGAAGCCTTTTTTCCGTGCCATAGCTGCCAGAAGAACGGAAAGTCTTTGCCAAGCACAAACTCCACTTCTCACATTTTAAGAGCTCCCATTGCACAGGGCCATAGTCCGTAATAAAGGTCAGAGACACAGTGACATCTGTCTCTGGCCCCTTCTTTAGAAAGTCCAGTACTTCGGGCTTAACCCAGGACACGCGTTGGCGGGAATCTAAAGTGACCCACAGCGGGATTCCCCCAATCACCAACTCGCAGTATCTTTCTGTATCAGATCTTCTGACCTCACAATCATCCATTTCATAGTCCTGATGCAGGTGGGTCTGCACAGACCTCATAGTGACAACAACAACAAAAAAAATTAATTTTTTTTCAGTCAGTCTCTTCTCTGGGCTTCTGGCCCTTTAAATCTCTGCACCACAGCAAAAATAGTTCACAATAGCACGAGCAGCACCTGCTCCACCGAACAAACAGGCTTCCGGCCCTTTAACTCCACACACTGCAAAACAGCTTTCAGCAGCACCTGCTGTCTCGTCGTTGCCCTTAGCAACCGACCGTTGCCCTTCTCTCATGGACAACTTGCCCGCATCCGACACCAATTGTAAGGGATCGTCTCTTTTCAGGGGGTCATTCTCACAGATATCTTCGCAGACATGATTATAATGTCCCAAACTCTTGCTTTATTTCAGACACTTTAGCAAAGCACAGGTTAAGAAATCGCAGCTTCAACTTATCCCGTGTGATATCCACACAAAATAACAAACCCTTGCCCGGCTAGGCGCTAACTAAACACATAAGTGTATCCATGACTCACCTAGAGAGCCCTGTTCACACATCGAACACAAATGCGGCTTTCCTCGGCCATTCAGTCCATTAACCTCCAGGCTGTGACACTTCAATACCTTTTGGGGATTGTGGCCCAGTAGTCCTCCCGACTCTGGCCTCGTGATCCTTGTTTCACAGGCGTCACTGCGTCCCTCAAAGTTCAGGCTATCTCCTAGCCTTGTGGCCTCTCAGCCCACCCGGCTGAGACCACTCACACAGAGCCTCACCAGAACTCTGCTTCACAAGACACTCCAGAGTGAGACCCACCCAAGATCCAGTAGCAGGATTAAATAGGATCCCTGGACATGAGCATGCCCTAAGTCCCGGACTTGAACCTGGGGAAACAACTACTCAATGTTCACATTGCCACAATATATATATATATATATACAGTATATATATATATATATATATATATATATATATAATGCCTCCACCGATCCCCTGCCACTAAGATTCTGCCCGAGTCCCCAATATTTTCTACTTCTGACTTCCACCTCGACACACAGGCAATTGAAATGTCTACTTAACCAATCACTGGCTGAAGTAGTCTCCGCTGTGACCAGTGACTGTTTAGTACCCCAGACCTGGGGGTACTACTACTGTAACTGCAATGGTTTGTAATGTAATGTCATGCTATACACTTTGTTCACCAGCAGATGGGATACAGTTGGCAGTCTTAATCAACAGAAAGGGGACATCCCATTCCTCCTCGCTTGGTAGGAGTGGGCTGGTCCAACTTTCTGCCAAGGGTGAAGCAGAGCTAGTTAGAGGGAAAGTAGAGAGGAAAGTGAGGAGTGAGGGTGCATACTATCCATTTCCCCATCTTCTAAGCCATATGGACCACAGAGGCTGCTCATCTATGAGGACGACATTGCCCCAGAGAGATTTCAGGGCCATTGGCTACAAAAGATTTGTAATCTATGGCATATTTGTGTCAGAGTTATAAAGCTATCAAGACTCCACTGCAAGGTGATGGAAAAGATGTTAAAACACCATCACCGCAGTTCAGGACAGGTATACTGTAGCTAGAAGCCTGCATCATACAGTGGACACCTACAGCCACAGGTGCCAGAGTAAAGCTGTAGGGAAGAGAATCCAGAGAAATACATTGTCTAGCAAATGTCTGAGTGTCATCTTCTGCCACATTGCCAGTCACTATACCTCATTATGTGGGAGATATTGCAATTTGTATGAACTGCTGCTGGATGTGCAGCTATTTGTTCTTTGTCCTGCAATCTCTGCCTGGTTCCTTGACATTGCCTTTTTTTCACTATTCAGTAACAGTCTGAGGTAGGACACTGTGACCCAACAATACTTTATCATGGCCACTACTACTCCCATTCTCTGCACTGGATCCTCAGGTGCTCAATGCATTTGGCTGGGAGTGAACTGATTTGTAATAAACCAGGTTTGCTACAAATTTCACCCCAAAAAATTCTGCCAACTAAATGCCAAAAGTTTTTCAGGTTAGCTTTGGAAAAATCCAGAAAAATTAAGCACAGCGTCATTTTCCTCCATATGTTGGCAGGCAAAACCATAAGGGGAGGAAGAAGAAGGATGTTCACATGAGCCTGGGAGCAAGTGGGGTGGGGGGGGTGGGTTTGCGCTGATTTGCTCTCAGGCTGACAGAAAGCCTCGATCATCCAATCAGTGGGGCGACAGGCAGGGAGATACCTGTGCAGAATGAGAACATCATTCTGTATTGAGCTATTAATGAGGGTGGAAGGATGGATGCAGAAAACAATCGTATACAGAGTCACAAGCAAGCATCTCATCTAGTTTAGGCCTCATGCACACGGACGTGTTCCGCGGCCGAGAGCGGTCCGTGGTAACCCGGCCGGGATTCCTTCTGTATCACTGTATCACTGTACAGCAGCGGCGGCATGAAGCGCACGGCGTCATAGCAACCAATGACGCCATGCGCTCCTGCTGTCAGAAGGAATCCCGGCCGGGTTACCACGGACCGCTCTCGGCCGCGGAATACGGCCGTGTGCATGAGGCCTTAACAGGGACAGTGTAGGAAAAGAATAGAAAGAAATAATAGAGGGTCTTTGATCAGGGAAAACAGTTTGAGGAAATGAGGGGCTCGGGCACAGTGCTTAATTATGCAGCTGCTGCAGAACCTAATTAATGTTGTCCTGCATTACAAAACTAACTACCTGCAAGAAAAATATTCTCTTGTTTCATTTGAATAAAGAGATAGCTTTTTCCCCCCAAAACTTCAAGTACATACATATTATTATGTGTCCATTGTTTTACAGTAAAGAAAAGTCTTTTCTGAAACGGCCTTTTAGAATGCAAATAACACAGAAGTGAAATCTTAGGCTGCGTTCACACGGGCGAGATTTCCGCGCGGGTGCAATGCGGTAGGTGAACGCATTGCACCCGCACTGAATCCGGACCCATTCATTTCAATGAGGCTGTTCAGATGAGCGATGATTTTCACACATCACTTGTGCGTTGCGTGAAAATCGCAGCATGCTCTATATTCTGCGTTTTTCACGCAACGCAGGCCCCATAGAAGTGAATGGGGTTGCGTGAAAATCGCAAGCATCCACAAGCAAGTGCGGATGCGGTGCGATTTTCACGCATGGTTGCTAGGTGACAGTCTATTCACTGTATTATTTTCCCTTATAACATGGTTATAAGGGAAAATAATAGCATTCTGAATACAGAATGCTTAGTAAAATAGCGCTGGAGGGGTTAAAAAAAAGAAACAAATTAACTCACCTTCTCCTCTTGATCGCGTAGTTCCCGGTCTCTTCTGATGAGCTGTCGGCTAAAGGACCTTTGGTGACGTCAGATCACATGCTCCAATCACATGGTCCATCACATGGTCCATCACCTGCCGGCCCGCTGAGACTCTACTCACGCTACTAGCCTGATGAAGGGCATATAATTTGCCCGAAACGTTGTTTTCATTCAGTCCTATAAGGACCATTATGTCCGGCTAAAATAAAATAAGCATTATCTCATCTTGGAGTGCTGTCTACAAATTATTCTTGTACCATGTGATTGGAGCATGTGATCTGACGTCACCAAAGGTCCTTTAGCCGACAGCTCATCATTAAAGAAGTAAAGAAGAGACCGGGAACTATGCGGAGGAGGTGAGTTAATTTTTTTATTTTTTTTTTAACCCTCAATTGATCACCTATTATGCAGTCTGTATTCAGAATGCTATTATTTTCCCTTATAACCATGTTATAAGGGAAAATAATACAATCTACAGAACACCGATCCCAAGCCCGAACTTCTGTGAAGAAGTTCGGGTCTGGGTACCACAGTCGGTTTTTTATCACGCGCGTGCAAAACACATTGCACCCGCGCGATAAAAAACTGAACATCGGAACGCAATCGCAGTCAAAACTGTTCCGGACACGCTCGTGTGAACCCAGCCTTACACTAACCTTTCCTGCATCGTTATATTGGTGTTGTGGAAAGGAAAATAATAATTACATTACAAGTTTGCAAATGTATTTTACATTCCTAAAACTACGTTTTTGAACGAAAATAACAGTGGTCAAATCCTACACCAGCCTTTCCTGTTATATTGGTGTTTTGGGGAGAAGGAAAAACAATGGCGAAATAACACAGTAGGTAGAAATCCTACTGGTGCCAATACTGCATTATTACCAAAGTAAGTTGTCAGTAGCAGTATTTACTGTGTTTGTAGAAGGTAAAGGACATTTAATCGCACCGCTGTCTTCAAGTTACAGAACACATGCTTGCTATTTTACTATAACCGTTCCACAATTTATGTGACTGTGTACCAAGCCCTTGATTTTTCATGTAGGAAAATTGTCAGTTTACATTAGGCTATAGGCATCTGGAATACGGAAGGGTTCAAAATGATGACCCAGGCCTTGTCCTCTTAAGTTATAAAGTCCTTGAAATGACCAGTAGTAACACTTGTGGCCTGACACAAACAGAAACCCTAACTAACTAACTACAGGCCTGGTCTCAGTCTCTAGGCACCAACACTGTGATGAGGTGCGTGCACGATCTTACCGACCCGGGTCTGCTTTGTATCCGCTGGAGACTCTGAACAGAACAAATGTCTCTCCAACAAGCAGGCGGTACCGCAGTGTATGTTGCTTTGTTCTTCTGCTCTCATTAGCGTTCCTGGCAGCAATCCTCCTTCCTCTGGACAGAATCAGGGTTTTGGACATGATCAGCTTCACTTAGCTGCAGCTCTGGTCACTGAGGGATGCTCTCACACCTGGATGCCGTCAGATTCTCTGCTCACACAGTTCCTTATTTTCACCTCCCTCCAAGATGGCTGCTCTCTCCTTCTCTTCTCTCCAGACTCTGTGTAAACTCCACCTCTCTCATGAATATGGAGATATATGTGCAGTCTGTAGATGTGTTTAGGAAACAGCAGCATCTTGTGGCCAAACAGCAGAATGTCAGTCCAGAACATTTAATTTAATCTACACAAACAGTGTTCAGACAAGGAGAGCTGTTTCCCCATCTCACACTTTTTTCTAAGATGAGGCAGAAAAACCCCAGCATGCCTTGCAGCAATAGTTAAGAGAGTCTCCCTGTAGACGACTGTCCTGAGAAGGAGGTTCAGGGGAAGGCAGAGGATCCCACACATAGCAATGTTGGTGGTGGTAATAGTGGCATTTATAGCCACGGTATTGGTGATAGTGACAGTGGCACTGGGCAAGTACATAGCAGGGAGTCAGGAGGGGGGCCATGGAGCCCACCATGATATATCACAGTCTGATAAAAATGGAGGGAGGGAGGGAGGACTCTGATGATGATTATGTTTTGGACATGACCTAAAAGCTGGATCAGGGTGCAGATGAGGAGGTAACAGCTGAGGAGGAGGGCAGAGGCAGCAATACAAAGTAGAGTCTATATATGCCCCGACCCTCTCAAAGAACTGCCAGGGCCAGATCTGCTTCAGGAACTGGTGATGCCGCTAAAACTGTGGGTGTAGAAGGCCCAAAATGTGCCAGAGCCAAGCCAAGCTTGGATTCCCCTAAGGTCTGCGCAAGTAACTCCAATCTGGCAGTTTTACTTCATTCTGCCGGAAGATAACAACATTGCCCTGTGCAAGATCTGCTAGAGTAATATAAGCAGTGGGCAGTCAAACACAAACATAGGCATCATAGTTATATTGAACCACATGTAATTACATTGCCTGATCCAGTGAGAAAACAGTGGTGTCTGCCAGCTAGCACAAGAGTTTCCTCCTTCTCTTCCTCTTCTTTGCATTAGCCAGGTCACATACACGAGAAGTATAGTGTCTTTCTCATGGCCATTTCTCCTGCTCAGACCCTCCTCCATTCTGTCGTTAGCCATCGATAACGGAATTTGTGGCCAGGAAACAACTCTTCATGCCCACCAATCCAATGATGCGCAAGCCTAACTCCCACCTGGCCAAGTTGCTGGCAGTGCAGTCGCTGCTGTACTAATTAGAGTCTACTGCCTTTAGGAAGCTGATGGCAGAACCTCCTCCTGCTCTATGGACATCCTTCCATTCCCAACAGAAACAGGAAAAACGTACCCTAGCTTGTGGAAGGTGCTGGCAATGTCCAGGAGACTGTCTTTACATTACAGCCATTCTTATGTGGCAAGGAATGCCCTCCTGGACTTGCGGCAGAGCTAGCACCAATGCTGAATGGCTGCGTCTGGCTGAAGCTCCTGCTTTCAACCTGCTGTGGGGACGGCATTTTTCAGCAAACCCTTCACAAAATGGTCAAATATGGAGGACCTAAGCATGGGGATCCTACCCCTCAAACAAAAGTGTCTCCAGCTGTGCCAGACATGACAAATTCCTGAAGAAACAACATGCAGCCGGACCGACCAAAGATCCGAAGATGGCTCTCTGCTGCACCGCGAGCTCCCACGCTTCAGGCCAATCCGACTGTGAGGATGAGTCTGGAGAGACCGGTGAGTCACAAAAACTCCCGATCTCTCGCCGCTTCATTAAGCAAGCCTTGGAAGAGGCTCTGAACCCTATCTACTCCAAACTATAGGAGGTGGCCCAAGACGTTCAGCAAATAGGCCACAGGGTAGACTCATTAGAAGCCGCACAAGCCGCTTCCTTAGACTAATGCTGCCCATTTACCCCTGAAGAAGCCAGAATACTGGCGAAACATGTCGGGGGGCAGTTGTAGTTTTTAAATGCTGTCACTACTCCACTGTTAAGAGGCAAAAGGTAATCCGGCTGGATTACTTTGATATCTCTGGTGTAACAATCAGTTGGCACACAGGAGTCAAGCTGTGTGCTAAGTCTGCATGCAGTGTTAGTTGCCAAACTATACGTCTAATCTTTCCAGTGGGCTGTCATCTCAAGCCTCCCACCACCCCATATGGGTGTCTGACAATCTGACTAATTTGGCGATAACACCGCAGATGTGGTTAGGCAGGAATCTGCCTCCATTGTCATAAGGGCAAGAGATTGTGCACATCTCTTTGCCCCCTTCAATTTGACCAACAAATACATTCACCAGTGGAGTGATGACTGTGTTTTTAATATCTTTGTAGCTTTTTTGTTTCTTTGTCTGTGATTAATCAAGTAGTGCATCACGCACACATCTAGTGTTAGGTTTTAATAATCATCGCAATAAAAGTGAAGTTTTAATTTTGCACCTGGGCCAAGATAGGTTCTATTTCCTGTTTAGGCATTTGTAAATAAAAAAATAACACTGACACAATTGCAATTTTTGCCTAACTGACCTCCCAAAAAATTGTATAAAAGTGACCAAAAAAAATATGTACCCGAAAATGATACAATAAAACAAACAAACTATAGCTTGTCCTGCAAAAAACAAGCACACAACTACATTGGTTAGATTTTTTTTTTAAATGTTATGGCCCCTAAAAACTATTTCAGCAAATTCCATGTTAGAAAGTCCTGATGTAGCTCCTTCCCTTCTGAACACTGCAGTGCCTCCAAACAGCAGTTTACAATGACATATGGGGTGTTGCCATATTCAGGAAAAATACATAACAAGTTGTGGGGTGCATTTTCTCTTGTTACCCCTTGTGAACATGAAATAAAATTTTATTTTTCGTTTTCACAGCCAAGTGTTTCTAAATTCTATGAAACGCTTGTTGGTTCAAAATGCTCACTATAACTCGCAATCAATTCCTTGAGGGGTGTAGTTTCCAAAATGGGGTTACTTTGTGGGGTTTCCTTTCTAGAGGTACCTCAGGGGTACTTCAAATGTGACATGAAACCCAAAAACCATTCCAGCAAAATCTTCCCTTCAAAACCAATATGGTGCTCCTTTCATTCTGAGCCTAGCAGTGTGCCCATATAGCAGTTTATGTTCACATATGGGGTGCTTCTGTTTTCAGAAGAAAATGGAGAGCAAATAGTGGGATGCATTTTATACTGTTACCCCTTGTTAAAATGAAAAATGTGGGCCTAAAGGGAATTTTTTTTTGTAAAAAATATAATTATCTTTTTTCTGTGAAACAAAGTGCTCACTACTCCACTTTAAATATTCCTGGGGGGGGGGTGGGGGGTAGTTTCCAACATGGGGTCAGGTTTTGGGGGTTTCCATTGTAAGGGTGCATCAGGAGGTATTCAAATGCAACAGGGACCCAGCAATATCTGCACCCAAAAACCATATGGTGCTCCTTCCCTTCTAAGCACTGGGGTGTGGCCATACAGCAGTTTACAACCACGTATGGGATGTGTCACAGTCTTTACCTCTGGCTGTGACCTTCCGTCCTTGCTCGTTCGGCGCTCCTCGCTGAAGTTTCGTTCCTGTGTTATTTGTGGTTCTTTATGGGTTAACTCCCCTGTGTGCCTATTAGGAGTTAATCCTCTCTGTCTGCTCCATGGGTGTGGCTTCTCTGCTGCACCCATGGAACCTGTATATAAGGCTGAGGTTTCCTCAGTTCTGTGTCAGCTCTCCTGGTGTGTGTTGTGTTGTCTTGTCCTGCCCTGCTCCTTGTTTGTACTCACTCTCCCATGCTGCTGACCCATGGGATCCGTGTCTGTCTGTCTGTGCTCTGTGGGTTTCCCTACTTGTTCATTGATGTCCTCTTTCCTGTGTTTTTGTTATCTGTTCTGCCAGTTATGTTTTAGTTACCTTGTGTGTATTCATGTCTCTGTTCAGCAAGTCCTTGCTGCACCTTTCTTTGCAGCAGAGTGCCATGCGCAAGGCCATGTAGTTTACTACTGGTGGAGCAAGTCCTTCTCTGCTCATTGTCACTCCTGTTTCCTTGCTATGTACTCCTGCTTGTGTTATTAGTTGCCCTGTTTGTATTTGCCTGTCTATGTTATGTTTGCCTATGTGCCGTCGGTACCTTCTGGTACCTGTTGTCCATTCGTTCTTGCTGTCACTGTCTAGTTCACGCTCCAGAGTGGACCCTGGCAACTTCCTGCGGCAAAGCCTAACCCTACCATCTGGGGCCCTAGTGAATACCAGGAGTTGCTTAGTCACGCCCCTCTGGAGTATTACTAGACAGTGGCGCAGTCGGGGTTTTCTCCCACTGTGCTGACGGTACATAGAGCTCATGTTTTGTCTGTCCTGCCTTCCCTGGTTTTTGTTTGTGCAATAAACTCTTGTGTGTCTGTACCTGATTTCCGTTTGTTTATTGCTTGACGACGCGGTGGTCTCTCCTGGGACCTCCTACTCGTGACAGGATGTTTCTGTTAACTGCAGAATCAGGGTAATAAGTATTGAGGATTGTTTGGTTGTAGAACCTTGCTAGTTTACAGGAACATTGGTTTGAAATGGAAAAATAAATAATAATAAATAAAAAATAAACACATGGTACACCTAAAGGGTTAATGCAGTTTCTAAAATGAATTTTGAAAAATGTGAGGGGTGTAGTTTCTAAAATGGGGTCATTTATGGGTGGTTTCTATTATGTTAGTAAAAACTAAATTGGTCCTTTAAAAATTCTAAGAAGCCTTCTAACATCCTTAAAAAAATCTAATGACATTTACAAAATGATAATAGAGATGTAGGAGGGCACTCGACAATTAGAGTCACAAAGTTTGTGATTATTCATTCATCAAATTTTTTCCTCTTATCGATTAATACCATCCAAAAACGTGGGACAGCAATGGTTTTAATCGAGAGAGTTCAAGCTGACTACTAAACCGAAAAACTGATTCGAAAAAATCCCCATTATCGCATATATAATATCTAATTCACCTTAATCCTTTGTGATATTGGACATTTTATTGGATATTTCATTTAAGCTCAGTCTCCATTTTATGTATTATATTGTATAACATTGCCTTTATTTTATGGTGTGTAGTAGAGTGTTCATATATTACAGTTGCTTATTATATGTTTTTATTGCTATAGAGGTGTTAAATAAATCGTACTGTTCTAACTTTCATGATTCTTTGTGACTCTAATTGTCGAGTGCCCTCCTACATCTCTATTATAAATTTTCCTTCTTGATTTGGGTGCATCAATTGCAGTAGGTGCACCGTACCACTCCTAAAGCAGGGTGAGCCGCCCCATCCAAATTTTTTGCACATTTACAAAATGATGTCAACATACAATGTCTTAAAAGCAGAGAATGTCAAATTTAGAAAATTGCAAAGTTTTCAATTTTTTTTTTGTAAATTTGGGATTTTTTTATAAATAAAGTGTTAAGGGAAATATTAATTATTGAAATTTAGAGTAATCTCAATAATTAATATTCATAAATAGGAGTGAGTCGTCTATTGATGCCTCCGCCTATTTATACCTAAAATAGGAATACACTCTGATTGCCTATACACTACACTGAACTACGTGCGACTTACTACTACTATACTACGGCGGTCACTAAAAACACTATACACTGTATGTTATGAATAAAGAAATATTTGTTACACAATACAAATACAAAACAACAACCGAGAGAGTATATATGATTAGGGTTGAGCAAACCCGAACTTTGCAGTGGACCATGGACCATGTGATGAACGAAGTGACGTCATGAAAGGTCCTATTGCTCACAGATGAAGACAGAAGAGATGGGGGCTGCGCGAACAAGTGGATTAAGGTGAGTTAATTTTTTATTTTTTTTTAACCCCTCCAGCCCTATTGTACAAAACAGAATCCCAAAAAGTTGGGACACTATACAAATCGTGAATAAAAACTGAATGCAATGATGTGGAGGTGCCAACTTCTAATATTTTATTCAGAATACAACATAAATCACGGAACAAAAGTTTAAACTGAGGAAATGTACCATTTTAAGGGAAAAATATGTTGAATCAGAATTTCATGGTGTCAACAAATCCCCAAAAAGTTGGGACAAGGCCATTTTCACCACTGTGTGGCATCTCCCCTTCTTCTTACAACACTCAACAGACGTCTGGGGACCGAGGAGACCAGTTTCTCAAGTTTGAAATAGGAATGCTCTCCCATTCTTGTCTAATACAGGCCTCTAACTGTTCAATCGTCTTGGGCCTTCTTTGTTGCACCTTCCTCTTTATGATAAAAAAATAGATTGTCCAGCTTCACCTCGCAGTGCGTGTTTTATTAGGAAACGTGCTTAAAAACCAAACATCAGGCTCATTTCATCAACATGTTTTGGATCAACATATATTACAGATCCTTCCTCTTTATGATGCACCAAATGTTCTCTATAGGTGAAAGATCTGGACTGCAGACTGGCCATTTCAGTACCCGGATCCTTCTCCTACGCAGCCATGATGTTGTGATTGATGCAGAATGTGGTCTGGCATTATCTTGTTGAAAAATGCAGGGTCTTCCCTGAAAGAGATGACGTCTGGATGGGAGCATATGTTGTTCTAGAACCTGAATATATTTTTCTGCATTGATGGTGCCTTTCCAGACATGCAAGCTGCCCATGCCACACGCACTCATGCAACCCCATACCATCAGAGATGCAGGCTTCTGAACTGAGCATTGATAACAACTTGGGTTGTCCTTGTCCTCTTTCGTCCGGATGACATGGCGTCCCAGATTTCCAAAAAGAACTTCGAATCGTGATTCGCCTAACCACAGAACAGTCTTCCATTTTGCCACACTCCATTTTAAATGATCCATGGCCCAGTGAAAACGCCTGAGCTTGTGGATCTTGCTTAGAAATGGCTTCTTCTTTGCACTGTAGAGTTTAGCTGGCAACGGCGGATGGCACGGTGGATGGTGTTCACTGACAATGATTTCTGGAAGTATTCCTGAGCCCATTCTGTGATTTCCTTTACAGTAGCATTCCTGTTTGTGGTGCAGTGTCGTTTAAGGGCCCGGAGATCACGGGCATCCAGTATGGTTTTACGGCCTTGACCCTTACGCACAGAGATTGTTCCAGATTCTCTGAATCTTCGGATGATGTTATGCACAGTTGATGATGATAGATGCAAAGTCTTTGCAATTTTTCGCTTTGTTAACACCTTTCTGATATTGCTCCACTATCTTTCTGCGCAACATTGTGGGAATTGGTGATCCTCCACCCATCTTGGCTTCCGAGAGACACTGCCACTCTGAGAAGCTCTTTTTATACCCAATCATGTTACCAATTGACCTAATTAGTGTTAATTGGTCTTCCAGCTCTTCGTTATGCTCAAATTTACATTTTCCAGCCTCTTATTGCTACTAGTCCCAACTTTTTGGGGATTTGTTGACACCGTGAAATTTTGAATCAACGTATTTTTCCTTTAAAATGATACATTTACTCGGATTAAACGTTTGATCTGTCATCTATGTTCTATTACAAATAAAATATTGACATTTGCCATCTCCACATCATTGCATTCAGTTTTTATTCACAATTTGTTTAGTGTGCCAACTTTTTTGGAATCCGGTTTGTACTATGCATTCTGTATTCAGAATGCTATTATTTTCCCTTACAACCATGTTATAAGGGGAAATAATACAATCTACACTACAACTAACCCAAACCTGAACTTCTGTAAAGAAGTTCGGGTCTGGGTACCACAGTCGGTTTTTTATCACGCGCGTGCAAAACACATTGCACCTGCGTGAGAAAAACTGAACATCGGAACGCAATCGCAGTCAAAACTGACTGCAATTGCGTTTCTACTCGCGCGGGTTTGCCGCAATGCACCGGGACGCATCCGGACCTAATCCGGACACGCCCGTGTGAAAGAGGCCTTAGTGTATCCATAGTCTGAGAGCCATAATTTTTTCAGTTTTTGGGCGATTACCTTGGGTAGGGTATGATTTTTGCGGGTTAAGATGACGGTTTTATTGGCACTATTTTGGGGTGCGTGTGGCTTTTTGATCGCTTGCTTTTACACTTTTTGTGATGTAAGGTGACAAAAAATGGTTTATTTAGCACAGCTTTTATTTTAAATTTTTTTACGGTGTTCATCTGAGGGGTTAGATGATGTCATATTTTTATAGAGCCGGTCGATACGGACACGGCGATACCTAATATGTATACTTTTTTTTATTTATGTAGGTTTTACACAATAATATAATTTTTGAAACAAAAAAAAAATCATGTTTTAGTGTCTCCATATTCTGAGAGCCATAGTTTTTTTTCAGTTTTTGGGCGATTATCTTAGGTACAGTCTCATTTTTTGCGGGATGAGATGACGGTTTGATTGGCACTATTTTGGGATGCATAGGACTTTTTGATCACTTGCTATTACACTTTTTGTGATGTAAGGTGACAAAAAATGGTTTATTTAGCACAGTTTTTATTTTTTATTTTTTACAGTGTTTATCTGAGGGGTTAGGTCATGTGATATGTTTATAGAGCCGGTCGATACGGACACGGCGATACATAAATAAAAAAAAAAGTATACAAATTAGGTATCGCCGTGTCCGTATCGACCGGCTCTATAAACATATCACATGACCTAACCCCTCAGATAAACACTGTAAAAAATAAAAAATAAAAACTGTGCTAAATAAACCATTTTTTGTCACCTTACATCACAAAAAGTGTAATAGCAAGTGATCAAAAAGTCCTATGCATCCCAAAATAGTGCCAATCAAACCGTCATCTCATCCCGCATAAAATGAGACTGTACCTAAGATAATCGCCCAAAAACTGAAAAAACTATGGCTCTCAGAATATGGAGACACTAAAACATGATTTTTTATTTTTTTTTAAATGATATTATTGTGTAAAACTTACATAAATAAAAAAAAAAGTATACAAATTAGGTAAGTTTTACACAATAATATCATTTAAAAAAAAATAAAAAATCATGTTTTAGTGTCTCCATATTCTGAGAGCCATAGTTTTTTCAGTTTTTGGGCGATTATCTTAGGTACAGTCTTATTTTATGCGGGATGAGATGACGGTTTGATTGGCACTATTTTGGGATGCATAGGACTTTTTGATCACTTGCTATTACACTTTTTGTGATGTAAGGTGACAAAAAATGGTTTATTTAGCACAGTTTTTATTTTTTATTTTTTACAGTGTTTATCTGAGGGGTTAGGTCATGTGATATGTTTATAGAGCTGGTCAATACGGATGCGGCGATACCTAATATGTATACTTTTTGTTTGCCCTATTTTTTTTAACTTTATTTGGGGAAAATAAAATTTTTGTTTATTTTTACTTGAAACTTTTAATTTTTGGGGGGGGAACTTAATTTTTTCAACTTTTTTTTTCACTTTTTTTTTTGTCCCACTTTGGGACTTGAACTTTTAGGGGTCTAATCCTTTGCAATGCATTCAAATACTTCTGTATTGGAATGCATTGGCTGTATGAGTAATACTGTGTGTATTACTCATACAGCTTCCGGCCTGTGAGATCCAGGGGGCTGGATCTCACAGGCTCGTCACCGGAAGGCAGCGCAATGCCTTCCTTAGGCATCGCGCTACCTTCCATGCCATCGGGTCCCCCCTACAGCCGCATGGGGACCCGATGGCACCGCCACACGCCGCCGCAAACCGCAGGTAAAGCCGCAAACCGCAGGTCTGAATTGACCTGCGGTTTGCGGCGATCGCCGACACGGGGGGGTCACGGGACTCCTCCCCCCCCGGCGTTGTGACAGGATGCCTGCTGAATGATTTCAGCGGACATCCTGTTCCTATTAACCCCCGCTGCGCCGCAATTTAGTTTTAAAGTTATGACGTACCGGTACGTCATGGGTCCTTAAGGACTCGGGAAACATGCCGTACCAGTAGGTCATATGTCTTTAAGGGGTTAATATTGCACTATTTGCTGCATCTGTGATTGTTCAAGAGTTATATACTGCTGTCATATTCTGTTATTAAAACTCCCTTTTTGGGCTAAATACATAATATTGCAGCCTTTGCTTCATCTGTGATTGTTAAAAACAAGCTTGAAATAATTCAATAATTTTCTGGGTTTTAAAAAACACAAATTTTTGGCAATACCCTCCATCTGGGGCCTCTGCTGCATTAGTCAGTGTGCAATTTAAGCTACAAAGACAGCTATAATTTTCTGGGTTTCAAAAAACACCCTTTTTGGGCAAAATACTTAATTTTCGTCCTTGTCTGTATCTGTACGTGTGAGATACACGCTTTAGATACTGCTGTGCTATTCTGGTATTAAAAAACACACATTTTGGCCAAAAATCATAATTTGCGGCCTTGTCTGCATCTGTATGTGTGAGATACAACCTTTAGATACTGTTATATTCTGCTATTAAAAAAACACCTATTTAGGGCAAAAAACTTAATTGTGAGATACATGCGATTGATACTGTTGTTCTATTCTGTTATTAAAAAAACACCCATTTTGGGCAAGATCCTAAATTTGAGAAATATGAGGAGAGCGTCAAATAAGGGACATGGCCCCAGTCGTGGTGCTGCTGGTGGAGCTCCTGTTGCAGGGAGAGGACGTGGTCGATCTGTGGCAGCTACACGCACAATTGAAACACCTTCCTCAGGTGCGAGTAGGCGACAGAACCTTCAGCGGTATTTGGTCGGGCCTAATGCGGCTCTACGAATGGTGAGGCCAGAACAAGTATAGGCGATAGTAGATTGGGTTGCTGATAATGCCTCCAGTTCCTTCACATTGTCTCCCACCCAGTCTACTGCTGAAAGATCAGAGTTGGCACCTGCAGCCGATGTCCATCAGTCTTTCACCTCACCCCCTTGCAAATCAGCCAAGCAGTCTGAGCCCCAAGTAATGCAGCGGTCTCTTCTGCTTTTTGATGACTCTGCTAGCAGGGTTTCCCAGGGCCATCCACCTAGCCCTGCCCCAGAAGAGGAAGAGATGAGTACATGGGGGGACCATCACAGCACGTCTCGGATGATGACGAAACACAGGTGCCAACTGCTTTGGCTTTCGAAAGTGTACAGACCGACAAGGAGGGCAGGGGTGAAGACTGGGTGGAAGATGATGTGGAGGACGATTAGGTCCTCGACCCCACATAGAATCAAGGTCATGCGAGTGACCTGTGTAGTTCGGAGGAAGAGGCGGTGGTCGCACAGAGCCACCAGCACAGCAGAAGAGGGAGCAGGGTGCAAAACGGATCGTCCATCCCCTAGACAGTACGCCTGCTACTGCCCACCGCAGCAAGGGACCGAGCACACTAAAGCAAGCTCCAAGGAGTTTCCTGGCGTGGCAGTTCTTCAGACAATGTGCTGACGACAGGACACGAGTGGTTTGCGCGCTGTGCAATCAGAGCCTGAAGCGAGGCATAAACATTCTCAACCTGAGCACAAACTGCATGACCAGGCATCTAAGTACAAAGCATGAGCTGCAGTGGAGTAGACACCTCAAAAACCTGGCTCCTCCTGCTTCCTCTTCTGCTGCAGTCTCAGCGTCTTCATCCATCTCTGGAGTGACAGTGCCACCTGCCACCCCGCAGAGGATCTGCCAGCAACACCACCTGGGTCACCAAGCATCTCCACAATGTCCCACGGAAGCTTTCAGCTCTCCATCTCCCAAACACTGGAGCAGAAGAGGAAGTACCCCTCTACCCACCCGCGATCCCTAGCCCTGAATGCCAATTACTGTTGAAATGCTGTCCTTCCGTCTGGTGGAGACGGAGAGTTTTAAAAGCCTTATGGTGGTGGCTGTCCCACAGTACGTCGTGCCCAGCTGCCACAAATTTTCCAGGCGAGCCATCCCTTCCCTGCACAACCAAGTGGGGGACAAAATCAGGTGTGCACTGTGCAACGCCATCTGTGGCAAGGTCCACCTAACTATGGATACATGGACCAGTAAGCACGGTCAGGGACATTATATCTCCATAACAGCACACTGGGTAAATGCAGTGGCGGCTGGGCCTGAGGCGGATAGCAGTTTGGCGCATGTCCTTCCACTACCGAGGATTGCAGGGCGCTTCAGTTTGCCTCCTGTTGCTTCCTCCTCCTACTCCGCTTCCTCATCCTCTACCGCCTCCTCATCCAGTCAGCGTAACACCTTCACCACTAACTTCACTTATCTGTTTGGGGGACAAACTCCACACCGCGCAGGAGCTGTGGACAGGCCTTGAACAACAGATCGATGAGTGGTTGGTACCAGTCAGCCTCAAGTCCGGCCTGGTGTTGTGCAATAATGGATGAAATCTCGTAGCAGCTCTGGGACTAGCCAGTTTGACTAACATCCTTTGCCTGGCGCATGTGCTGAATTTGGTGATGCGGAGGTTCCTTAAAAATTACCCCGATATGTCAGAGCTGCTGCATAAAGTGCGGGCCGTCTGTGCGTGCTTTCGGCGTTCTCACCCTGTTGCTGCTCGCCTGTCAGCGCTGCAGCGTAATTTCGCCTTCCCGCTCACAGCCTCATATGCGTCGTGCCCACAAGGTGGAACTACACCTTGCACATGCTGGCCAGACTGTGCAAGCAGCAGCAGGCGCTCTGCTGAACAGCACCACTTCACCACCAATGACTGGTCCTCCATGCGAGACCTGTGTTCCTTGTTGCGCTGTTTCGAGTACTCCACCAACATGGCCAGTGCCGATAATGCCGTTCACAGCGTTACTATCCCACTTCTATGCCTCCTTGAAAAAATGCTGCTGGCGATGATGGAAGAGGATGTGGCACAGGAGGAGAAGGAGGAGGAGGAAGAGGGATCATTTCATAGGGTTTCTGGCCAGTCATTCACAAGTGGCTCCGAGGCTGGGTTCCTGCACCCACAAACGCCAGGGCAGAGTTCTGGAGGATGACGAGTTGCAGGATGAGAAGGAGGAGATGGAGGAGGAAGAACAGTGTTCACAGCAGGGTGGCACCTAAACCAGCTCATGGCCATCACTGGTGCGTGGCTGGGGGGATACAGAGGACACAGACGAAACACCTACCACAAAGGACAGCTTTTCGTTGCCTCTGGGCAGCCTGGCACACATGAGCAATTACATGCTGCAGTGTCTCCGGTTTTTTCAAGAAATCCTCACTCTTGAAAAAAAAACGAATGATAATACTTGAAATTCGATAACACGTGGTCATCACTGGTGTTGAATTCCTCCGAGGCTTCAACAATTATTTATTCACCGTACAAAGTGTGTGGCTGGAGGTAGATTACACGGTCATTGGATATAAATTTTACAGCAGGCGAGTGGACTACAGGCCCCAAAAATTATGCATTCAGCTTACAGAAAAGAACAAGTAAGTATGTGGCTGGAGGTAGATTACATGGTCATTAGATTTCAATTTTACAGCAGGCCAGTGGACTACAGGCCCCAAAAATTACACATTCAGCATACAGAAAAGAACAAGTAAGTATGTACCTGGAGGTAGATTACATGCTCATTGAATATAAATTTTACAGCAGGCCAGTAGACTACAGGCCCCAAAAATTATGCATTCACCGTACAGAAAAGAACAAGTAAGTATGTGGCTGGAGGTAGATTAGACAGTCATTGGATATCAATTTTACAGCAGGCCAGTGGACTACAAGCCCCAGAAATTATGCATTCAGTGGACAGAAAAGAACAAGTAAGTATGTGGCTTGAGGTAGATTACACAGTCATTGGATATCAATTTTACTGTAGGCCAGTGTATTACAGGCCCCAAAAATTATGCATTCACCGTACAGAAAAGATCAAGTGATTATGTGGCTGGAGATCTATTAGACGGAGAGTGGATATCAATTTTATTGAAGGCCACGACAAATACAGGTCAAATACATATGTTTAAAAGAACTAGAAATTTAAAATTGGATTAAAAACATGGCTAACGAAATTCCCCCTCTTAAAAAAAACTCTAATGATAATAGTTGAAACACGTGGTTGTCATAGGTGTTGAATTCCTCCGAGGCTCAAAACATTAGGCATTCACCGGACAGAAAAGACCTTTTATGCCGCTGTATTTACCTAAGACAGGGACCATTATTTGTTCTGGGTGGTGGTGGATATTTGTGGGCTGTCATGAGGAAATTCCGTTAAACGTGGTCGTCACATGTGTTGAATTCCTCCGAGATCCATGCCCTATTCATTTTTAGAAATGTGATGTAGTCCACACTGTCGTGAGCTAGGCGAGTGCGCTTATCGGTCACGATCCCCCCTGCTGCGCTGAATGTCCTTTCTGACAGGACACTGGACGAGGGGCAAGCCAAGCGTTCCATGGCAAATTGTGCCAGCTCTGGCCACAGGTCAAGCCTGCACACCCAGTAGTCCAGGGGTTTCTCGCTTCTCAGAGCGTCCACAGCGGCCGTTAACCCGATGTAGTCAGATACCTGTCGGTCTAGGCGTTCCCTGAGGCTGGATCCGGAGGGCGGCTCTCGATGGGTTGACTGCAAGAATGATCGCATATCCGAAGTGACCAACATATCTTCAAACCGCCCTCTTCTTGCATTTGCTGTTGGATTGGTACCCACAACTGTATCTCTGTGAGTGGAAATTCCTCTGCCAGTGCCCACAAAAGCAGAATGCAGTATTTCTCGAACCATGGCCTGGAAGTGCTGCATTCTGACAGCCCTTTGTGATGCTGGTAACATGTCCGCCATTGTTTTTGTACCGGGGGTCTATGTATGTTGCCACCTAGTACTGATCCTTGCCCTTTATGCTTTTTATACAGGGGTCTCTCTTTAAACACTGGAGCATGAAGGCCCCCATTTGCACTAAACTGGAAGCGGTGGTGTGGCATGGCACCTGCTCATCGTCCAGGATAATGTCGTTCTCGGCCTCCTCCCCCCAGACACGGACAACACCAGGGATCCCAGAAAAGTTTAAAGCCTGCTCTTCTTGCTCCTCCTCTGCCCTGGCACCATCCTCCTCTAACTCATCTTCAGACTCCTGTTGACTTGTCTCAGATGGAGTAGCCCCCTCTGGGAATTCATCCAGCATTGCGACTTCCTCATCTTCCTGCTCCTGCTCCTCGATGGCTTGATGGTGCCCTGGCTGCGACTGACCAGTTCGGTTATAGGGTTTTCAGGTGTCACACAGTATTAGGTAGGTGGGCATGCAATCATCGACCATTGAGACCCTTGCATGGGCATAGCAATCAGGGAGAGCTCTAGGGGTTTATAGGGCTCACCCATATGCTCCTTAGTTTGGGATCAAGCCAGTCAGATGTTTATTTATAAGTTCCAGCTTTCTGCAACATCATCCGTGACATTATAAACCGCCATAACCGTCTTAAGCATGGATCCGGTTTCAGCCTTGATTGACCGCATGCAAGGTCTTTTGCTGGAGGTAGCAGATCTCCGTAAAACTGTGTCTCAGTTTCAGGTGACCGGTTCTGCTGGCGTTCATGGAGTTTGTTCCGAGCCTAAGATCTTGCTTCCGGATACGTTCTCCGGGGGTAGTGAGAATTTTGTTCGGCTTTAGAGAAGCTTGCAAACTCCATTTTCGCCTACTTCCCCATTCCTCTGGTGATGAGGAGCAGAGGGTGGGGATCATCATCTCGCTGCTCAGGGATAACGCTCAGTCTTGGGCCTTTTCGCTGCCGGGGGGGGGCACAGCCCCTCCGATCGATGGATGAATTTTTTGTAGCCCTGGGGCAGATATATGATGACCCGGATCGTATTGCTCTGGCTAAATCTAAACTGCATCTTTTATGCCAGGGTAAACAGTCCGCAGAGATATATTGTTCTGAATTTCGGAGATGGGCAGCTGATACTGGTTGGAATGATGCTGCACTCCGAAGTCAATTTTGCGATGGTCTTTCAGAAAGATGGAAAGATGCATTTTCTTTTCATGAGAGACCAGCCTCGTTAGAGTCTGCCATGTCTCTAGCTGTTCGTATTGACAGGCGTCTTAGAGAGAGGAGACTACTCCTTCCTGTCATATTCAGCCCAAGGACAATGGGTCTGTCTCATTCAGTGTGCAGGGGCCTCAGTCTCTGAATCCCCTCTGAGGAGGAGGCCATGCAGCTGGGTTTGCTTGCCTCTGATAGTAGAGTATTCAGCTCTCAGAGGAGGGTTTGTTTCTGTTGTGGGGGGGTATAAATCATTTGGCTAATGTTTGCCCCTCTAGAAAATTCATGGAGTTTTCTGAGGGTAATAAAAGAAAAAAAAAAGAAAAAACCCTCTAAAAACTTTCCATTTGCTACTATTGGCAAGGTTGATGCGGAAATTGAAGGTTTGCTGTTTACTTGTAGTTCCCGTTTTCTCCTACCTGCCAGGGTGGCGCTAGACAGCAAGAACATTGTTTGTGAGATTTTTGTAGATAGTGGAGCAGCTGTCAATATCATTGATAATCAATTTGCAATAACGCATGGTTTCCAGGTATGCACTTTGGAAAAGGATATACCTGTTTTTGCTATCGATTCCGCTCCACTTTCTCAAAGATCATTAAAGGGCATAGTTCACAATATCCGTTTGACTGTGGGTGACGCTCATGTTGAGGATATGTCGTGTTTCGTCCTAAGTGGATTACCTACTCCTCTAGTGTTGGGGCTACCCTGGCTCACTAAACATAACCCCACCATTGATTGGCAAGCAAGGCAAATAAATGGTTGGAGTGAGTTTTGCAGAGAGAATTGCCTCACGGCGTCTCTTTCAGAGGTTTCTACCAAGACTGTGCCATCTTTTCTCTCTGAATTTTCTGATGTGTTTTCCGAGAGTGGTGTCCAGGAGTTGCCCCCTCACCGGGAGTACGACTGCCCTATTAATCTCATCCCAGGCGCCAAGCTGCCGAAATCACGTTTATACAATCTCTCCCAACCTGAAAGAGTCGCTATGCGTACTTATATCTCTGAGAGCCTGAGAAAGGGACACATCCGACCCTCGAAGTCACCTGTTGCCGCTGGGTTTTTTTTTGTTAAGAAAAAAGATGGTTCTTTAAGACCTTGTCTGGATTTCAGGGAGCTGAACCGTATCACAATTCGTGACCCATATCCGCTTCCTCTGATCCCGGACCTGTTTAACCAGATTGTTGGGGCTAAAGTTTTTTCTAAGTTGGATTTAAGAGGGGCATACAACCTAGTCAGGGTCAGGGAAGGGGACGAATGGAAGACGGCCTTCAATACCCCTGAGGGTCATTTCGAAAATTTGGTTATGCCCTTTGGTTTGATGAATGCTCCGGCCGTCTTCCAACATTTTGTGAACAGCATTTTTTATCATTTAATGGGGAAATTTGTACTGGTGTATCTAGATGACATTTAGATTTTTTTCTCCTGATTTCAAGACTCATCGAAACCACCTACGTAAGGTCTTGCTGATTCTGCGGGAGAATAAATCGTACACTAAGCTGGAAAAATGTGTGTTTGCGGTTCCGGAGATTCAATTTCTTGGTTTTCTTCTCTCCGCTTCTGGTTTTCGCATGGACCCTGAGAAGGTCCGCGCTGTGCTTGATTGGGAGCTTCCTGAGAATCAGAAGGTGCTGATGCGGTTTTTGGGTTTTGCCAATTATTACAGAAAGTTAATTTTGAATTATTCCTCTGTTGTTAAGCCACTCACTGATATGACTAAAAAGGGGGTAGATTTTTCCTCGTGGTCGGTAGATGCGCTTAAAGCCTTTTCTAGTATCAAAGAGAGTTTTGCTTCCACTCCCATTTTGGTACAACCTGATGTCTCTCTACCTTTTATTGTTGAGGTGGACGCTTCTGAGGTGGGTGTGGGTGCGGTCTTATCTCAGGGTCCCTCTCCTGCCAAATGGCGACCGTGTGCCTTTTTCTCAAGGAAACTCTCCTCTGCAGAGAGAAATTATGATGTGGGAGATAGGGAGTTGTTGGCCATCAAATTAGCTTTTGAGGAATGACGCCATTGGTTAGAGGGAGCCAGACACCCTATTACCGTGTTTTTCCGACCATAAGAATCTGGCCTACTTGGAATCGGCCAAGCGTCTGAACCCGAGACAGGCCAGATGGTCTTTGTTCTTCTCTAGGTTTAATTTTGTTGTCACGTGCCCTGGGTTAAAAATGTGAAGGCGGATGCCCTGTCACGTTGTTTTCCGGGAGGAGGGAACTTTGAAGACCCGTGTCCCATTTTGGCTGAAGGGGTGGTCGTCTCTGCTCTTTATCCTGATTTGGAGGGGTTCAAGCAGCCCAGGCAGAGACTCCTGATCTTTGTCCTCCTGGGAGATTGTTTGTGCTTTAGGACACAAGGTTTTTAAAGAGCACCAGATACGGTCCTTGCTGGGCACCCGGGGAGTAGAGCCACAGTGGCTCGAAGATTGCTTGGAGATTCTGGTGGCCGGCTCTTTGTAAGACGGTTGAGGGTTTTGAGGGTTTTGTGGCAGCCTGCGAGACCTGCGCTCGTGCCAAGGTCCCTCATTCACGGCCATCGGTTTCTCTCCTCCCGTTACCCATTCCTTCCCGTCCTTGGACGCATCTGTCCATGGACTTTATTACGGACCTACCTCGTTCCTCGGGGAAGACTGTGATTCTGGTAATAGTGGACCGTTTTAGCAAAATGGCGCATTTCATTCCTTTCCTGGGTTACCCAATGCTAAGACGTTGGCGCAAGCGTTTGTTGATCACATTGTTAAATTTAATTCCTTCAGACATCGTTTCTGATAGGGGCACGCAATTTGTTTCCAGATTCTGGAAGGCCTTCTGTTCTCGCTTGGGGATTCAGTTGTCATTCTCTTCTACTTTTCATCCGCAGTCGAATGGTCAGACCGAACGCGTCAATCAGAATCTGGAGACATATCTGCGCTGTTTTGTGGCGGAGAATCACTAAGATTGGTATTCTTTTTTGTCCCTTGTTCTTTTTTGTCCCTTGCTGAGTTTGTTTTAAATAACCGTCGCCAGGAGTCCTCTGATAAGTCACCATTTTTTGGTGCATATGGGTTTCATCCGCAGTTTGGGACATTCTCTGGAGAGGGGTCTTCTGGTTTACCTGATGAGGAGAGATTTTCCTCGTCTTTGTCATTTATTTGGCAAAAGATTCTGAGTAATCTGAAGAGGATGAGTGAGAGATATAAGCGTGTGGCGGATAAGAGACGTGTGCCTGGTCCGGACCTGAATGTGGGGGATCTGGTGTGGTTGTCTACAAAGAATATCAAACTGGAGGTTCCCTCCTGGAAGTTGGGTCCTAAGTTTATTGGGCCTTACAAGATCTTGTCCGTCATCAATCCCGTTGCCTTCCGTCTTGATCTTCCTCAGACTTGGAAGATCCATAATGTTTTTCACAGGTCCCTATTAAAACCTTATGTCCAACCCACTGTACCCTCCTCTTTGCCTCCTCCTCTGATTGTTGTTGATGGTAATCTTGAATTTCAGGTCTCTAGGATTGTGGATTCTCGCATTATCCGCGGTTCTCTCCGGTACCTCGTTCATTGGGTGGGTTATGGTCCTGAGGAGAGGATGTGGGTCCCAGTTGCGGACATTAAGGACACTCGTCTCATCAGGGCTTTCCATAGGTCTCATCCTGAGAAGGTGGGCTCTGAGTGTCCGGAGTCCACCCGTAGAGGGAGGGGTACTGTCACCGCCAGTTCTGTGAGAAGGTCTGGCAGACGTTCTTCTCTACCTCTTGCATGACGTTCTTTGTTTTGGTTTCACTTTGTCATCTCCTTTCCTTCTCCCAGGTGTTACCTATTTAGACTAATTGTCTCCCTTTATATTCCCTCCCATACTGCCTCACTTTGCAGTTTATACTACTTACTGGATGAGGTGTTCACTGCTGGAGGCTGCTGCTGCTGTTTTCTCAGATAAGTCTTTTTCCTTTATTTGTGTTTCCTTGCTGGCTTGATTCTAGGTGACCCTGACTCCGTCCGTATTAAGTGCAGGGAGCCGGTGGTCGTGTCCCCTCACTATTATAGGGTTTTCAGGTGTCACACAGTATAAGGTACGTGGGCATGCAATCATCTACCATTGAGACCCTTGCATGGGCATAGCAGTCAGGGAGAGCTCTATGGGTTTTATAGGGCTCACCCATATGCTCCTTAGTTTGGGATCAAGTCAGTCGGATGTTTATTTATAAGTTCCAGCTTTCTGCAACATCATCCATGACAGGATGGGAAAATAATTCCTCTAACTCGAGCGGAGGGGATATGATGGTGGTGGTGGTGTCTTTGGGGGTGCACACAGCAGAGAGTGAAGATGGTGCAGATAGAGAGGATGAGGAGGGTTCTGGTGCGTCCTTTGACGTAATCGCACGCACTTTTTGCAACTTCCACTTAGGCTCCGGCCTGGTGCACCTGCCCGACCTCTACCACCCCTGCAGAATGGCCTGCCTCTTCCTCTGCCTGTCATTTTCTAAATGACCCTGTGACAAAAGTCCCTATAGAAGAGCAGTATTTGTGGAAGAAGGTATATCACACCCCTGCCTCAGTTTTTTTTTGGGGGGGGGAATGGTATATAACACCAGTAGAAATTATTTGTTCCAATAGCGTTTGTCACTCTGTGTAGCTGCGGTAACGCAGCAAAACCTCAAACAAATGCTGAACTACCCAAATGCACTATATAGAAAGTATATTATTGGTATATCACACCCTTGCCTCAATCACTTTTTGGGGGGGCAACTGGTATATCACACTAGTTGAAATTATTTGTTCCAAGAGCGTTTGCCCCTCTGTATAGCTGCAGTATCGCAGCAGAAGCGCACACAACTGCTGCACAGTACAAATGCACTATAGTATACTTTCTATGTTAGAAGGTATATTATAAGTATATCATACCTCTCAGTAAGTCACACCTATCGATAGTACACCTATACCAGTCCTTAAAAGGACTTTTGTGGCCCTATTAGCTGGCGCTTGGTGTCCCTGCTCCACACAGCAACCTCTCCCTACGCTGGCAAAAGACTGAATATAAAATGGCAGCCAGATCGGGTTTATTTATAAGGTAGGGGGTATGTCTATGTGCTGAAACGTCTCAATTGGCTGTCCTGTACCACCTGATGGATGTGTCATGGGTCAAAGTTCTTCACAATGTAAAATAATATGGCGCCGGCGGACATCGCCATATGTTCGCCCATTTGGCGAACCGCGAACGACCAAAGTTTGCCGCGAAACCAGTCATCTCTACATATGACTGGTATCCGTGTTTTTCGGAACTTAAAACTCATACGGTCATGTGTTTTCAGAGAGCTTCTAATTTTTCTTTGTCCACTTGTCTATTTTAGCCAGATGCCAGAGGACACACGATATCTTGATGAGGAGGTGCAACTACCAGAACTTCTCCTCTCACCTTTCTCTTCCCTATGGGGTTAAAAGGGTCCAATTATGTCATTGCCTTGCAATCTGTCTGTAAAATTAACTTACACTGGTTAAGCTCACAGCCAGTAATTGACATGGAATCACATGACAACTCATCAGTCTCTGATGGGACGCAATAAAATATAGAAGGTGTGAAGTCATTTGAGCCTGTGAAGCCAGGAGATGTATGTTCAAGATGTCAGCAACATTTACATGGGAAAAACATTCATTAAAGTTTAATTAAAGAATGATTTTACAGTCTAAAGCCTCATTCACAACTTGATCAGTGATGTTAGGAGTTATAAATGTTAACATGTTTACTGCCAACTGTAGGCTATATAGATATGAAAATGTATATAACCTTCATCATATTGTTTGTGTCTCAGTAAAGTTTGTTGTTGATATACCTTACATGGCATCAGAAAACATGATGTCAGAAGTAGAGAGGGCTTTCTTGTTCATATATGATAGGTACATATTCATTCACACAAACCAAGGCCCATCAGAAACTATAGATCAGTATGTGACCAAGCTAAGGCAGCTTGCCACAACATGTGAGTTTGGGGTATTACATGACAAACTTATCAGAGACTGAATAGTTCTGGGATCAAAAGACATTAATGCTAGAAAGAGAATGCTCAGAATACCAGACCTGAACCTACAGAGGACCATTGACATGTGTAGCGGCAATGCAATATAGCAAAAGTAGCATAGTAACATAGTAACATAGTACATAAGGCCGAAAAAAGACATTTGTCCATCCAGTTTGGCCTGTCATCCTGCAAGTTGATCCAGAGGAAGGCAAAAAAACCCTGTGAGGTAGAAGCCAATTTTCCTCACTTTAGGGGAATAAAAAATTCCTTTCCGACTCCAATCAGGCAATCAGTGAAACAGAAGCTAAAAATTATACTGAATTATACTAAAACACATGAAAAAACAGCCCATAAATGAAAGCAAGGTGAAAAGAAAAACAGTCTGCTGATAACATCAGATTTAGATACTGTGGAAGCAACCACCCCTGGGGCAGAGACCACTGTGTTGCATATGGAGAAACTTGTAGTAAGTGCAAAAAGCAAAACCATTTTTTTTAGAGTATGCAGGTAGAAAGCAAATGCCAGAATACACTGGCGTAACTATAGGGGTCGCAGCGGTCCCCCTTTGCCATTGGTGCTGTATATTTCCCTTTATAAGATGCTCTGCATCTTATAAAGGGAATACTAGTGAGCGCTTCCATAACGAAAGCTCTCACTAGTCTGCAGGAGGAGGGGGAGAGAAGTGCTGTGAGCGCTGTACAGTACTTACCCCTCCTACTGCTCGCTCTTCCCGGGATCGGTGCTGCTGGGTCCTGGCTGCCTGCAGCGTCAGGACGTACAGGTAACACTCGAAAAATTTGAATATCTACATCAGAGGAGACATCACTGGATGGAAGTCCATTTATTTCAGTAATGCAAATTAAAAGGAATTGCATTAATGCAGCTTAAAATTAGAATTTTGTGAAAAGGTTCAATATTCTAGGCTCAAAGTGTCACACTCTAGTCAGCTAATTAATCCATACCCCCTGAGCACAGGGTACCTCAAAATTGTGACTTTGGGGTTTCATAATCATCCAAATTATAACAAATAAAGGCTTGAAATATCTCGCTTTGCATGTAATGCATATGTTAGTTTCACCTTTTAAGGCTACTTTCACACTGGCATTTCTGGGTCCGCCTGTGAGATCCGTTCAGGGCCCTCACATGCGGCCCAAAACGGATCAGTTTAGCCCCAATGCATTCTGAATGGATAAGGATCCGTTTAGAATGCATCAGTTTGCCTCCGTTCAGCCTATGTCTTTAAAGGGGTTGTCCACTTTATTTTTCGTACTAGTGCTGCCTTCTCTGCTCTGTTTATCTACTCACCACTGACATTGCTGCGGTGAGCGGGTAAACAGAGCAAAGAAAGCAGCTCTCATATCAGCACTGCCCTCTCTTCGAACAGCTAATCTCCCAGCACCCCTGCCGGTCTGATATTAATGACCTATCTTTAGGATAGGTTGTCAGTAGTAAAAAGAGGACAACCCCTTTAACAGTAGGACTGGAGGGAATGGGTTAGGTTGGGAATTTGGTATGGGGGAAGGGATGTTTCAATTTTTGCCTCAGGCACCAGAAAGGCTAGGTGCACCCCTGGCTCTTGCCATAAAGCACTGAGGGAAGGTGGTGGTGGGGGGCCCAAGCTGAACTCCTGCACCAGGGCCCATGAGCCTTTAGCTACGCCCATGCCAGAACACATATGGCTGCACAGGTCAAGAGCAGCAGCTCAGAAGAATCAGTATTCACTATTATTCATCAAAAAGGACCAGTAAGCAGTCCAGGAGCACAGTGGTTTGTACCTTATGATAAAGACTATTGCAAAATTGTTAAAGGCAGCATTACAGAGTAGTGCAGCAATATTTCACTCTCACTCTCACTCTCACTCAAAACATACTTAAAAAAAAGAAAAAGAAAAGCAGCATTACAGAAGAGCAATGTCAAATTAAAATGGTACAATAATACCTATAGGCCAATGTAATCTATATTGTACGTACAAAGATAGCATTTATCCACTGCAATTTCAAGTTGTCAATGGTAAACACAAGCCACTTCTCTCAGCATATACATGTCAAAAATGGGCCTCTGTACACTGAATGTAGAACATAATGTATTATTACATAATGACCAGCAAACAACTACAACCTCACCCTTATCTTATGAAATGATCACAACTGAATATAGAGACCTTTTCCAAGGACTAGGGTGTCTACTTAGAGAGTATCACCTAAAAATAGATTAAGCAATACCTCCTGTACAACACCAACCACATAGAATGCTGGCTACACTCAAAGCAGACTTAAAGGCGAAAATAGAGAGATTAGAGCAGCTGTGAGTAATAAAAAAATGTCACAGAACCTATGGCATGGATAATTGGTATGGTTGCTGTTAAGAAACCAGGCATGCTGTGAATATGCATCGATCCCAAAGACTTAAATAAAGCACTGAAACACTCATTATCAAATGCCTACCATAGAGGAAATCCTGCCAACTTTAACAAATGCAAAAGTGTTTTCTCTCTTGGATGCTAAGGATGGCTTCTGGCAAGTAAAACTGGACACTAAAAGCAATTATCTCACTACATTCTGGAATCCCTTTGGGCGTTACCGATGGCTAAACATGCCTTTTGGGATTGCTACTGCACCAGAAGAATATCAACACATGCAGCAAAAGGTCTGCCTGGAGTGGAATTTATTGCAGATGATATATTGGTGTATGGCTGTGGTGACACTACAGAGGAGGCCACAAAGGATCATGAAAAGAATTTGATTGAACTATTAGAGAGAGCACAAAAGCTGAACCTAAAATTCAATAAAAAGACGCTGAGATTGAAGCTATCTTCGGTTCCATACATGGGTCATTTACTCACAGCAGAAGGCCTGCGTCCTGATTCAGACAAAGTCAGAGCAATTTTAGAGGTACCTAAGCCTGACAATGTACAAGCAGTTCAGAAACTGCTAGGGTTTGTAAATTACCTTTCAAAATTCTTACCACATCTTTCAGATGAATGTGAACCACTTTGCAGACTGACAGACAAAGACAGTGTTGTGGACCTGGCAATCCAGTCATAATGAAGCCCTCAAGCAAATAAAAGATGTTACTAACCATCCAGTTTTGAGATAATGCAATGTCAATTAAAAAGTAACAGTCCAATGTGATACCAGCAAAAAAGGTCTTGGATCAAGTAGGTCAGCCGGTGACTTTTGCATCACGTACACTGTCTTCAACAGAACAAAGGTATGCCCAGATTGAAAAGGAATGTCTTGCAATGGTATATGCATGCCATAATTTTAATCAGTACTAAAAAAATTATTAACATTGAGACTGATCATAAGTAGTGGTGATCGAGCACCAAAGTATTCGGGTGTTCGGCCCGAACACATTGCTATATTCATGTGCTCGACCGAGCACCCGAGTATAATGGAAGTCAATGGGAGACAACCAGGCACCCCCTGCTCTAAAGAGGGGAGAGTGCCTGGTCCATTGGAAAAGGTCAGAAAGTGACAGAAACACCACCGAAATGGATCGGGAACAGCATGGGGATGATGTCTGGATGCATCTTGGACTCCCAGGTCGCTGCTGGGAACCATGTTGTCCGAGTTGTACGCCACTTTTACAGACTGACAAAAATACGCACAAAACCCCCCAAAAAATCTATTTTACAGAAAAAATTGTTAGGAAACATTCTGTAATGTATATTCAATTGTATATAAAGTGCAAGTGCTGCAAAAAATTACAAGCAAGAGGCACTCCGAAACAGCCTGTATATCACATAAAGGAGGCCCTCATTCACATTGTGGTACAATAGTTCAGTTTGTGGGACTCCTACACTCATAAAAAGCCTATGCACTAAGTGAAAGGGCTGCCAAAAATTACAAGGAACCGGCACTCCAAAACACCCTTTGTTACACATAAAGGAGGGCATCATACACATCCTTTAAAAATTCTGATTGATGGCCTACTGGTGACCCTCAAAAACATTTGGAGCAAGGCCCTACTGATCTGACTATCTAAAACTTTAGGGGCGAGGGCCAGCTGCCGCATTGGTGACTCTAGATAACCTCTGGGCGATTGCACGTCCCCATGACGGCGATAATCCATTGGGATGTCTGCCCTATCAACTTTCAATGTTCTTTTCTGTGCCTACCATGTTGATCATGGGTAACGGGGAATCAGGGTTCGATACTGGAGAGGGAGCATGAGAAGGGCTACCACATCCAAGGGAGGTCAATGGCTGAAATCTGATTGTCTGTTGTTGCCTTGCCCCTTTTTTTCCCTAATTGTGAACCACCCAAAAAGGGTGGGTCAAGTTATTAAGGCAGAAGCATGCAAGGAAGGCAGGAGGCGTGCGGCAATTACCCACTCCCGACTCGGGGAGGTAGTGACGATAAATAACAATACAGCACTCCTAAGCGTCTCTGTTACTGGAATGAGTACACTTTCTGTTAACAAGGATCTATTGGAGGGCAAGTCTGGTGCCAGCAGCCAACTTGCTCCCAGCCTCTGCAACGTTCACCTAGTGTGCCATCATGGTGAGGATTGTGTTGACCAGACTCTTGGCTACTGAGACTGGACTTGTAGGTGAGGGCCTGCTGCCGCTTTGTTGACTCTAGATAACTTCTAGGCGATCTCACGTCCCCGTGAAGGCGACGATACATTTGGATGTCTGCCCTATCAACTTTGGAGCAATTTTTCATCAAGTACCTTTTGGTATAGTACCGTTTTGCTTGTCCTCTCCACCAGAGGAATGAGAGATGAGAAGTTCTCTTTGTAGCGGGGGTTGAGAAGGGTGAACAACCAGTAATCCGTGTTGTCTAAAATGGGTATAACGCGTGGGAAAGGCAGCCTAACATAAAGTCAGCCATGTGTGCCAGAGTACCAACAGGCAAAACTTCGCTGTCATCATCAGAAGGTGAGCTGACCCTGTAAAAGATTGTACGTGAGGGCCTGCAGGTGAGCTGACCCTGTAAAACATTATATGCAAGGTCCTGCAGGTGAGCTGACCCTGTAAAACATTATATGCAAGGGCCTGCAGGTGAGCTGAACCTGTAAAACATTATATGCGAGGGCCTGCATGTGAGCTGACCCTGTAAAACACTATAAGCGAGGGCCTGCAGTTGAGCTGACCCTGTAAAACATTATATGTGAGGGCCTGCAAGTGATCTGACCCTGTAAAAATTTATATGCGAAGGCATTATAAGCAACGAATAAGCATGTTGATATAATGGAAGAGGAGGAGGAGAATGAGAAAAGGAAGATTCAACCATATACACAAAAAGGAGGTCCTCATTCACATTGTGGTACAATAGTTCAGGTAGTGGGACTCATACACTTATAAAGCCTATGCACTAAGTGAAAGGGCTGCCAAAAATTACAAGGAACCGGCACTACAATACACCCTTTATTACACATAAAGGAGGGCATCATTCACTCCCTTGAAAAATTATAATTCGTGGCCTGATGGTGACCCTCAAAAACATTTGGAGCAAGGGCTTGCTGATTTGACCATCCAAAACATAAGGGGCGAGGGCCTGCTGCTGAGCTGACCCTCTAAAACATTAGGGGCAAGGGCCTGCTGGTGAGCTGACGCTCTAAAACATTATATGCAAGTGCCTGCTGGTGAGCTGACGCTCTAAACATTATATGCTAGTGCCTGCAGATGAGCTGACGCTCTAAAACATTATATATGCAAGTTCTTGCAGGTGAGCTGACGCTTGAAAACATTATATGCGAGTGCATGCTGTTCAGCTGATGCTCTAAAACATTATATGCCAGTGCCTGCAGGTGAGGTGACGCTCTAAAACTTTATATGGGAGTGCGTGCTGTTCAAATGACGCTCTAAAACATTATATGTGAGTGCATGCTGTTCAGCTGACGCTCTAAAACATTTTATGCGAGTGCCTGCTGGTGAGCTGACGCTCTAAAACATTATATGCGAGTGCATGCTGTTCAAATGACGCTCTAAAACATTATTTGTGGTAGGAGCTAATTGAGGAACAGAGTAGGCATGCCTATGTACTGCCCTGAACCAACTGGCTGGAGTGTGCCCGGTGCCAGTGATGAGGTAAGGCCTAGATAAGTGGGCCACCCAGGAGGAGTGAATGAAAAGGGGATGGGAGGGAGGGGCAAAGAAACGAGCGCCCTCCTGCTTGGACTAGGGGGTTTAAATGGGGGAGGTCGCTCCACCCACAATTACAGGCTGCACGCAGCCTTAACTATTTGTGGTAGGAGCTAATTGAGGAACAGAGTAGGCATGCCTATGTACTGCCCTGAACCAACTGGCTTGAGTGTGCCCGGTGCCAGTGACGAGGTAAGGCCTAGATAAGTGGGCAAAGAGAACCGGCCCGGAGTAGGGTGCAATGTATTTATTGGAGCATCATGGAACCCATAAAGCCCGAAGAACGAAAGGCTCTGACAATCTCAACTCGCGGATTGTGAATGTACCTTGCGTAGCAGGACGACCGCTAACGACCCCCCCTGCGGGTGACGTGTGCCGGTACCTGATGACTGGATGCCGCGGAAGCGGCCCCTACGCGAGAGGAGTGCCCGAATACTGCGCTAGGGTGCGGACATTGGAGACAAACTGGGCTGAAGAAGAGGGCCTACCGTTGATTGGGAGCAACGGGTTGACTAACGCGGGAAACTGGAGTGAGGCCAGAAGCTCTTGGAGCGTCTTGACGGGACACCGACAGTTGGCCGAAGGGAAGAACTCTACCTCGGTGGGAGGACCAGCCTGATTGGACTTAGTGGCTGGGATGGACATTCAGGCAATGCGAACCACCTGTGGGAAAAGACCTGAGCGATTCAGAGAATATGCAACCTGAGTGAAACAAGAAAACACACAACCTGGAAATACCGCCAAACTGAAGACAGGAAAACAAAACCTGAGTGATTCCGGAAAATACGTAACCTGGGGGAATCAGGAAAACATACCACCTGGAGATACCGGCAACCTGAAAGACAGGAAAATACAAAACCTGAGCAATTCAGGGAAATACCTAAACCTGAGCGATCCAGGAGATACCCGACCTGAGATTCAGGGAAACGTAAACCTGAGTGACCTGGGCACATACATAACCCGAGCGACCCAGAAACATGAACCCGGGCGGTTCTGGAAACATAACCCGAGGAACTCAGGTAAATACATGAATCCGGGCGACCCAGGGAAATGCATGGACCGAGCGATCCATGAAACACGTAAAACCCGCGCGACTCCGGGAATTAGACCTGGGTTAAATGGGCAAAAAACATGAATTCTGAACTAATCCGGGAAATACATGAAACCTGAGAATCAGAAGGAAACAGAACTGAACATGGTATGGAAAGGATCGCAACCTAACCGAATCAACGGACAGTGCTGCCAACTCTCCGGCGATACTGAAGACCTAGGAATGGTGGCTTGTGATAAATGAAGGAAGGCTCTGAGCTGCGGAGAAGCGTCACGCCGCCACTCGGCTGGAACTTACCTGAATCCCGGCACCGTGGAGTGACCGGGCATGGGGGAGCCCTGCGATATAACTGAGGATGGATCGACATTCCGGTGGCCTGAGGCCCTGCTCACAGGAAACATAAGCTTGCGTCGGTACGAGACCCGGAGAGAGGTGCGATCTGGTGGCACTGGAAAGAGGCGATGGAGAATCTGGATGCAGCCTGGGCGGCATGGCCAACTGCTGGGTGACCCTGGACAGCCAGAATCAGAGCCCGAAGTCGCGCCGCATGCAACAAACCTGCGGAAACAGAAATCCAAACACACAGGACACGAATCGGGTACCCAGGAACCAGCCGGACGCTGCTGAACAAATCCCTGAGCGTTACAGGTTGATGCATAGCACCTGCGTCATTCGGGCGATGCACTGACTCCTGAGCAGTTCAGGCGACATGGAATCCCAAGCAACACAGGCAATTACATGCACCTTCATGAAAATGACGGACACCTGGGAGGGTCGGGCAGTACCTTGAACCTGGTTGGACCTGGCCACTACCTACTCCCTGGGAGACCAGGGAAAAACAGAAGCCTGAGCGAATCAGGCCAACCTGACCTGTGTGAATCAGGGGAATACATAACCAGACTGTTCAGGAAAATATGCAACCTGGGAACAACCGACCTGGAAGAGGAAGGAAAACAAAACCCGAATCAGGGAGAACATGGCACCTGAGCGATTTCAGGGAAATACATGACACCTGAGCGATTCAGGGGACACGCAAGACCCGATCGATTCAGGGAACCTAACCCCTAAGTGACTAAGGGAGGCATAACACCAGAGCGATTCAGGGACCTGGCCCCTGAGTCACTTAGGGAAGAAATGGCACATGCGATTTTTGGGAACATGACACCTGTGAATTGGAGAAAACATAATCCTGAGGGATCCCGGGAAGACATGACACATGCGGTTCTTGGGTAAATGACACCTGCAATTTGGAGAAAACACGACGCCTGAGCGAATCAGAGAAGACAAAACCCGAATGATTCAGGGAAGACATGACACATGTGACTCCGGGAACATGACCCCTGCGATCTGAGGAAAAACATGACACCTGAGTGATTCAGGGAATATTACCCCTGAGCGATTCAGGGACGACATTACACAAGAGCGATTCAGGGACGACATTACACCAGAGCGATTCAGGGACGACATTACACCTGAGCGATTCAGGGACGACATTACACCTGAGCGATTCAGGGACGACATTACACAAGAGCGATTCAGGGACGACATTACACCAGAGCGATTCAGGGACGACATTACACCTGAGCGATTCAGGGACGACATTACACCTGAGCGATTCAGGGACGACATTACACCTGAGCGATTCAGGAAAGACATTACACCTGAGCGATTCATCACACTAGCGATTCCGGGAAGACATTTACACTTGAGCGATTCAGGGAAGACACTATACCAGAGCGATTCAGGGAAGACATTACCCTAGAGCGATTCAGGGAAGACATTACCCTAGAGCGATTCAGGGAAGACATTACCCTAGAGCGATTCAGGTAAGACATTACCCTAGAGCGATTCAGGGAAGACATTACCCTAGAGCGATTCAGGGAAGACATTACCCTAGAGCGATCCAGGGAAGACATTATACTAGAGCGATTCAGGAAAGACCTTACACTAGAGCGATTCAGGGAAGATATTACACTAGCGATCCAGGGAAGACATTATACTAGAGCGATTCAGGGAAGACATTACCCTAGAGCGATTCAGGGAAGACATTACCCTAGAGCGATTCAGGGAAGACATTACCCTAGAGCGATTCAGGGAAGACATTACCCTAGAGCGATTCAGGGAAGACATTACCCTAGAGCGATTCAGGGAAGACCTTACACTAGAGCGATTCGGGGAAGATATTACACTAGCGATCCAGGAAAGACATTATACTAGAGCGATTCAGGAAAGACATTACCCTAGAGCGATTCAGGTAAGACATTACCCTAGAGCGATTCAGGGAAGACATTACCCTAGAGCGATTCAGGGAAGACATTACCCTAGAGCGATTCAGGGAAGACATTACCCTAGAGCGATCCAGGGAAGACATTATACTAGAGCGATTCAGGAAAGACATTACACTAGAGCGATTCAGGGAAGACATTACCCTAGAGCGATTCAGGGAAGACATTACCCTAGAGCGATTCAGGGAAGACATTACCCTAGAGCGATCCAGGGAAGACATTATACTAGAGCGATTCAGGAAAGACATTACACTAGAGCGATTCAGGGAAGATATTACACTAGCGATCCAGGGAAGACATTATACTAGAGCGATTCAGGAAAGACATTACCCTAGAGCGATTCAGGGAAGACATCACCCTAGAGCGATTCAGGGAAGACATTACCCTAGAGCGATTCAGGGAAGACATTACCCTAGAGCGATCCAGGGAAGACATTATACTAGAGCGATTCAGGAAAGACATTACACTAGAGCGATTCAGGGAAGATATTACACTAGCGATCCAGGGAAGACATTATACCTGAGCGATTCAGGGAAGACATTACGCCTGAGCGATTCCGGGAAGACATTACGCCTGAGCGATTCAGGGAAGACATTACACCTGAGCGATTCAGGGAAGACATCACACCTGAGCGATTCAGGGAAGACATTACACCAGAGCGATTCAGGGAAGACATTACACCTGAGCGATTCAGGGAAGACATTACACCTGAGCGATTCAGGGAAGACATTACACCTGAGCGATTCAGGGAAGACATTACACCTGAGCGATTCAGGGAACATATGACACCCGGTGGTTACCAGGACGACATAACATCAGAGCGGATCGGGGAACAAGTGACACCTGAGCGGTATCAGGAATGACATCACGCCTGAGCGATTCAGGGAAGACGGGACCCCTGGCCATTTTAGGGCAGCCGTAACCCTGAGAGGTTCAGGGAAACCTGGCCCCTGAATTCAAGGAATACCACAGCCCTCCCCAGCCACCCAGGGGGTGAAGATTTATGAACGTAATAGCGTGATTGGCAGGAGCCCAGGGTGACCGGGGCCTGCACCTGGCAGTAAATCACAATCCTCCTTTCCCTCAGCAGTCCGGGGGTAAGGGCAGCAGGCCAAACAGCCAGGCAGCCAGCAACTCGCCCGCACGGAGAAGCGGCGCCCACTGCAGACAGGGCGGCTGTGCTGCTAGTCCTGCCGCCCGGGACCCCCGCACCGGGGAACATAGTCAGGAAGAAGGCCTGACCGCCACAGTGCCAACCTTGCCTGGCAGCCACAACAACCCAAAACTGGTCAACAGATGACAACCACAGTAACCTTGGTTGGCTTGCAGGCATCTGAAGTATCGATGTAAATTGTCTTTAGTGCAAGTAGAGGGGAATGAGGAAGGGTACTAAAAATGTTTGTGAGATAACGCACTTACTGTATATTAGTAGTGCGTTTGCGGTGTACTTCTACAGCCAATATTAGGTATTATAATGGAGAGATTAACATATGTGCAATATACATAGAATATATAATATAAGGGGGGTGAGTGCATTATAAGCCTGTAAGTAATCTCCCTTTAAGAGTATATTGCCCAGATGATGTTAGAGCCTACAACAACAGCCCCATCATTCACACCAGCGGCGCCGTCCCCGCCTGCCCCCCTTCCCGGGCCGCACCAACTTGCGGCGCATGCGCCTGAGGTGCCCGGTACCTGGAGGGGGGAGGCGACTGGGCGATGCATGCTCCGGCGGCCGGCGTGAGGCAGGGGGCCTGACGTGGAGCTACCGGCCGGGCTGCGAATTGGTGGAACACGAGGTGCCGGTGGCAGGCGCGTCTGCCCGGGCCGCAGATCGGTGATACTCTGCTAGGCTGCAGGGAGAGAAGCGGGGGTGCGTCCGCACTCCCGACAGGGCTCGGCTACCCAGCCGGGACCAATTTACCGGAGGCGCCGTGGTCTGGATTCCACGCGGACGCGAAACCGGAAGTGACGTCACAGCCGGCAACGAAACCGGAAGTGACGCCACGGACGGGCGGAACTGCAAAGAAACGAGCGCCCTCCTGCTTGGACTAGGGGGTTTAAATGGGGGAGGTCGCTCCACCCACAATTACAGGCTGCACGCAGCCTTAACTATATGCGAGTGCATGCTGTACAGTTGACGCTCTAAAACATTATATGCAAGTGCATGCTGTTCAGCTGACCCTATAAAAAAAATTGATTTGAGGGCCTGCAGTTGAGCTGACCCTATAAAAAAAATTAGAGTGGAGAGAATATATACAATCTGGATGATGAGGAGGAGAAAACAAGATTCAACTATATACTCTTTTTTTGTGGTGGAAAAGGTGCATGGGAATACACTACAGTAGATTGAGTACATTATACAGTGGGATGCAAAAGTTTGGGCAACCTTGTTAATCGTCATGATTTTCCTGTATAAATCGTTAGTTGTTATGATGAAAAATGTCAGTTAAATATATCATATAGGAGACACACACAGTGATATTTGAGAAGTGAAATGAAGTTTATTGGATTTACAGAAAGTGTGCTATAATAGTTTAAACAAAATTAGGCAGGTGCATAAATTTGGGGACTGTTGTCATTTTATTGATTCCAAAACCTTTAGAACTAATTATTGGAACTCAAATTAGCTTGGTAAGCTCAGTGACCCCTGACCTACATACACAGGTGAATCCAATTATGAGAAAGAGTATTTAAGGGGGTCAATTGTAAGTTTCCCTCCTCTTTTAATTTGCTCTGAAGAGTAGCAACACGGGGGTCTCAAAACAACTCTCAAATGACCTGAAGACAAAGATTGTTCACCATCATGGTTTAGGGGAAGGATACAGAAAGCTGTCTCAGAGATTTCAGCTGTCTGTTTCCACAGTTAGGAACATATTGAGGAAATGGAAGACCACAGGCTCAGTTCAAGTTAAGGCTCGAAGTGGCAGACTAAGAAAAATCTCGGAAAGACAGAAGCGACGAATGGTGAGAACAGTCAGAGTCAACCCACAGACCAGCACCAAAGACCTACAACATCATCTTGCTGCAGATGGAGTCACTGTGCATCGTTCAACCATTCGGCGCACTTTACACAAGGAGATGCTGTATGCGAGAGTGATGCACAGGAAGCCTTTTCTCCGCCCACAGCGCAAAAAGTGTCGCTTGAGGTGGGCTAAAGCACATTTGGACAAGCCAGCTTCATTTTGGAATAAGGTGCTGTGGACTGATGAAACTAAAATTGAGTTATTTGGCCATAACAAGGGGCGTTATGCATGGAGGAAAAAGAACACAGCATTCCAAGAAAAACACCTGCTACCTACAGTAAAATATGGTGGTGGTTCCATCATGCTGTGGGGCTGTGTGGCCAGTGCAGGGACTGGGAATCTTGTCAAAGTTGAGGGACGCATGGATTCCACTCAGTATCAGCAGATTCTGGAGACCAATGTCCAGGAATCAGTGACAAAGCTGAAGCTGCGCCGGAGCTGGATCTTTCAACAAGACAACGACCCTAAACACTGCTCAAAATCCACTAAGGCATTTATGCAGAGGAACAAGTACAACGTTCTGGAATTGCCATCTCAGTCCCCAGACCTGAATATAATTGAAAATCTGTGGTGTGACTTAAAGAGAGCTGTCCATGCTCGGAAGCCATCAAACCTGAATGAACTAAAGATGTTTTGTAAAGAGGAATGGTCCAAAATACCTTCAACCAGAATCCAGACTCTCATTGGAACCTACAGGAAGCGTTTAGAGGCTGTAATTTCTGCAAAAGGAGGATCTACTAAACATTGATTTCATTTTTCCTTTTTGGTGCCCAAATTTATGCACCTGCCTAATTTTGTTTAAACAATTATAGCACACTTTCTGTAAATCCAATAAACTTCATTTCACTTCTCAAATATCACTGTGTGTGTCTCCTATATGATATATTAAACTGACATTTTTTATCGTAACAACCAATGATTTATACAGGAAAATCATGACGATTAACAAGGTTGCCCAAACTTTCGCATCCCACTGTAAATGATAGATTGAAATTGCCTTTATGTTCATCATCAGCTCATCTCTCCTCTAGTGGAGTGGAGAAGTCAACCTGTCAGCATTGCCAGTGGACAAGCGGATACGCTTATCTGTTATAATGCCACCAGCAGCACTAAATACACGCTCAGACAAAACGCTGGCGGCAGGGCAGGCCAGCACCTCCAAGGCATAGAGCGCAAGTTCGTGCCACATGTCCAGCTTGAACACCCTGTAGTTGTAAGGCACTGAGGGATCATTTAGGACGCTAATACGGTCTGCTATGTAGTCCTTCACCATCTTCCAAAATTGTTTTCTCCCTGTACCACTAGGCCGCGCTTCAAGGTGAGGTTGCTGGCGGGGTGTCATGAAAGTGTCCCATGCCTTGGAGAGTGTTGCCCTGCCTTTGTTGGAACTGCTGTATGTTCCCCTTGTCTCCCTTCCTCGGTTGCCTAAGGAAGTACGGACTCTGCCGGCCGCGTTGTCAGATGAAAAATTTTGGAGCCATCTCTCAACAAGTACCATCTGGTATTGCACCATTTTACTCGTCCGCTCCACCACAGGAATGAGAGATGAGAAGTTCTCTTTGTAGCGGGGGTCGAGAAGGGTGAACACCCAGTAATCCATGTTATCTAAAATGCGTATACCACGAGGGTCACGGGAAAGGCAGCCTAAGATGAAGTCAGCCTTGTGTACCAGGGTACCAACAGGCAAGACGTCGATGTCAACATCAGGATGACTCTCCATCTCCTCATCCTCCTCTTCTTCTGCCCATCCACGCTGAACAGATGGAATTAAAGTTCCATGGGTACTACCCTCTGTAGCAGAGGAAACTGTCTCCAGCTCCTCCTCCTACTCCCCTTCATGGTCCAATTCGCGCTGAGAAGACAAACTGAGGGTGGGCTGGCTATCACCCTGTGTGATGTCCTCCCCCATTTCCTCGTCTGTCACATTGAGAGCGTCGTCCTTATTTGTGAGCAGCGATTGTTTAAGTAAACACAGCAGTGGGATGGTTACGCTGATTATAGCGTTATCACCATTAACCATCTGTGTGGATTCATCAAAGTTTTTTAAAACCTCGCAGAGGTCTGACAATAATGCCCACTCCTTGCTTGTGTATAGTGGCAGTTGACTCAAAAGGCGATGACCATGTTGCAGCTGGTATTCCACAACTGCACTCTGCTGCTCACAAAGCCTGGCCAACATGTGGAACGTGGAGTTCCAGTGCGTGCTCACGTCGCACAACAGTCGGTGAGCTGGAAGCCGCAAGCGCTGCTGCAGCGTTGACAGACCGTCTGAAGCTGTGGATGACTTGCGGAAATGGGCACACGCGGGGCGCCTTCACTAGTAGCTCTGGCAAATTGCATTGGATTACAGTGATTGGCTGGCCGGAACGCGCCATCGGGTGCTATATAGCACCCGATGACACATGCTTGGATCAGTCATAGTCAGGGAGAGCAGAGCGTAGGAAGGAAAAGGCAGTGTAGGGAGCAAAATTCAAGTTATTATAGTCCCAAAGTGTAACGGGGTGCCGAAGGCGCACTCGGTCTCCCATCAGCCGCAGACCTGCTGCTTAGCTTCGGGAGCGAGGATCTGTGTTTGACCTGGTTCCCAGGGCAGCTTTGCTAGCTGGGAGGCTCCCTGCTCCTAGGTCTGCCTTGAGCGCCGAGCTGATCACTCGGTGCTCGACTGGTCGGTCTGTCGGTCATGTGAGCTGGCCACGTCACATGACCCTCACTCGCCACTATAAATACAGGCAGCCTGCTGGCCACAGGTTGCCTGTTAATTTTAGGTATCTGGTGATTGTTTTGTTCCTGCATACTTACCTGATCCTGTGTTCCCTGACGATTCTCTGCCTGCTCCTCCTATACTGCGCATCTCTCCTGGTATCCTGACCCCGGCTTCCACTTGACGATTCTTTGCGGACTCCTGTTGTACTTCGTTTCTCTCCTGGTATTTGACCTCGGCTTTTCCTGACTATTCTCTGCTCATTCCTTAGTACTGCGTAGCTCTCTAGGTATTGACCCGGTCCGTTCACGTTCCGTTATTTGTCTTGTCTGTCTTCCCAGCACGTATCCTAAGTTAGGGACTGCCGTCTAGTTGTCCCCTGTCATTAGGACTTGCGAGGCAAGTAGGCAGGGCCAGGGGTGAGGGTGGAGCGCAGTGGTCACTATCCTCCCCCCTGTGTGTAGTGTACGTTACCGTCACACAAAGGTCCTTTTAAGGACTACTGTGTGTGTGTGTGTTTTAGAGCAGCAATATATTTTTACCTGCGCTAAATTGATCAGTCTCAGGGACATCCGTTTCTTTTGATTGGACCGCGCTACCTCGGAAATCACAGAGAATCCACAATCGAAGCCAGCAAGATAATCACAAGCATGGGGAAGCAAACAGGCCAGTCAAAACCTCTCCTCCTCTCCTTTCCAGGCTTCTATGGAACACCAAAATTGCATCCAATAGTGAAGTACCGTCATGCAGATTAGAGTAAAAATGGTTTTATTATACTCACAATGCACAAGTATATACAGGCAGTATACAATGGATCAATAGATCAATCACCCGACCCGGGTTTCGCTCGGTTGAGCTTCGTCAGGGGTATTCATCCCACCCACTCCAGGGCGGTCTTATAACGGGTCAGGTTAGTTTGCACCCGCCTACCCACACACATATGATCCAATCAATTGTAAATTTAAACATCAAATCATGCACATACATGTCCAATAAAACAATATAAAATACATAAAATACAGATACATAAAATACATAAAACAAGGACATTTCAAAATAGATCTATCATATATCAGTATATAACCTCTTGTGGCGATCTATAACTACTCCTATACTATCAGTTTCATTCATACTACTCCCTCTTTACTCTATTCTAATAAGTCTCCTAACCAATCGCAGACCACATTATCCTTCGCCCTCCCTCCTCCATTCATAAAGATGGCAACACCCCCATATCACATGATATCTCTTGGCCAATCACAGATCAGATACGCCTTGGCCCGCCCTACTTCATTCATAAAACAGCAACTCCCCCATATCACATGGTGCTGTCCAGCCAATTCAATTCTACAACCTCGGAAGGTCCTTACTCGATACAACACCACCATAATCTGTTTTACTCCATCCCCTCCACGCCAGTGGGGCTTGACTTGTTCCAACCCCACAAAGAACAAACCACTTGGATTTTTTTGGTGCACCAATTTAAAGTGCATCGAAACACTATGGGTTTCCAACCCCCTCTTGATGTTCCTCACATGCTCCTGAATTCTTATTTTGAGCTTCCTAAGTGTACGTCCCACATATTGGAGTCCACATGGGCACTCCAACATGTAAACCACCCCTGCACTCTCACAAGTAATTTGCCCCTTAACCTTTATATCCACACTTTTTCCATTAGAGTGCACAGATAGAGTATGCATTTTTTTATCTTCCCTTTTCCGATTTTTACATGGCAAGCAAAACCCACACCAGCTAAACTTATTACCTTTTGTTGTCTTCTCTTGATGGTTAGAACTATGTACTAATTTAGTACGCAAACATGGAGCCTTTTTGAAAATAACTACCGGTTTTTGTGGAATATCCTTCCCTAGCACAGGGTCATTTTTTAAAGTGGACCAATTTTTTCTAATGGCATCCTTTATCAAACCAGCCTGCGTGTTATATTGAGTTAGAAAGGAAAAACGAAAATCTTTCTCAGTCTCCACCTTTTTCTTCTTTCTTTCATCTTCTTCCTCTATCATCCTGCTACATTTGGCTAATTCATCTGCCTGATACCCTTTCTCCCTGAACCGTTCCTTAATGACCTCGCTTTGCGTTCTAAAGTCGTGCACTTTGGTACAATTTCTAAAGACCCTCTTAATTTGTCCCTTAGGGATATTTTTCAACAACGGTGTATAGTGGCAGCTGGAGGTGTCTATGTAGCCATTAACATCCGTCTCTTTGAAGAACGTTTTAGTTTTAAGCTAAAAACAGCAGGGGCATCCGTGCTGAGGAAGGGACAGATAGTGCAGGGAGAGAAATTTGCTGTTTTTACTACCAAAAGCTTTTCAAAAACTCCAAAGTCCTTTTAAGGTGTGTGTTTGACAGCAGCAAGATATTTTTCTTGAATACCTATTAGTGACACATACTGTACATCATCCGCAGACTGTGTCTTTTTGCATAAATTCAAATAATCAGCACCACATTTATTGTTTATAGTGTGCGTTTAATACACATCCGTGACATATACAGTACTCCATCCGAAAACTGTTTCTTTGACGTAAATTTAAATAATCAGGGGCCAGCCCTCATCTACTGTCTCTGTAATGTGTGCATGTAATACACATCCGTGACATATACAGTACTCCATCAGAAAACGGTTTCTTTAGCGTAAATTTAAATAATCTGGGCCTAATCTAGTGTCCATAGTGTGTTGTTTTCTGTGACCTATACAGTACACCATCCAAAAACCATTTCTTTAGGGCAAATGTAACTAATCTGGGCCTAATTTAGTGTCCATAGTGTGTGGCTTTCTGTGACATATACAGTACTCCATCCGAAAACTGTTTCTTTAGCATAAATTTAAATAATCTGGGCCTAATCTATTGTCCATTGTGTGTTGTGTTCTGTGACATATACTGTGCAGTACGCCATCCGAAAGCTGTTTCTTTAGGGCAAATTTAACTAATCTGGGCCTAATATAGTGTCCATATTCTGTGGGTTTCTGTGACATATACTGTCCTGCATCCGAAAACTGTGTCTGTATTGAAAATTCCAATAATCAGTGTCTAATATAGTGTCCATAATCTGTGGTGTTCTGTGACATATACTTTCCTGCATCCGAAAACTGTGTCAGTATTGCAAATTCCAATAATCTGGGCCTAATATAGTGTCCATAATCTGTGGTCTTCTGTAACCAGCCAATATGGCTACTGGCATTACAGTGATGGCAATACTTACCTGCAGGTTTATTGGCTGCTTAACAGCCGCGAAACATGTGGGGAGGAGACTCGAGCATGGCGCTCGAGCACATGCAGTACTAGGCTGAGTACCGCCATGTGCCAAGCATAGCGATGCTCGAGCCGAACAGGTATTCGGCCGAGCATGCTCGCTCAGCACTAGTGTGGACAGGTGTGTCAATTCAATACAGAACTGCCCTACACTTTGTAAATGGTACAGTGACAAGCCCATACTACTTGAATAACATAATTAGGCAACACAGGTGTCGTATCATTAGGGAATGGCTCCTGGAGACTGGAGTACCTCAAAATGAGTGAACCACACTTTCTCCAGACCTTAATCCCATTGAAAACCTATGGGATCAGCTGAGTCGCCGTGTAGAGGCTCGAACCCCAGAACCTCAATGACCTGAGGAATGCCCTTCAAGAAGAGTGGGATGCCATGCCTCAGCAGACAATAAGTCGACTTGTGAACATCATGAGACATCATTGTCAAGCTATAATTGATGCTCAAGGCCGCATGACACATTTTTGAGACATTGCCATTTTTTGTGTAGGTATACCACCCACTGTTGTTTGCTTTTGACTCAATAAATTGTTTCAGATGAGGAAATTACCATTGCATGCTTTATACTTAAAGTGTAACTGTCATTCTTTTTTTTATTTTTGTAATTTATAGGAGCAATGATGCTGACCATTTTTGTAATATACTTTGATTACTGAAATCGTACATTTCTATTAGAGAAATAGCTCTAAAGTGTCCCATTGTGAGCCTTAGCAACTCTGTCTTCAGTTTATAGTGATGGACGAACATCTGCCGTGACGGTTCGCGAACGTGATTGCGCTAACGCGTTTAAATGTTCGCAAACCGCAAGTTTGCGGCGGATCCCATTCATTTTAATGGCAGGCGAACCTGAAAAACCTTCAGCTCATATTTGCAGCCAAGAAATAATTACTAGAAGTGCACAAATAGTCCCACAACATGGACAGTGACAAACCAGATGTATTATTTGAATTTGAGAAATCCATTCATTATTTTTTTCAATGCAAAATATCGGCAATATAATTTTCGCAAAACACGGACACCGAAGTGTGGATCCGCAAATGCGGATGTGGATCCGCAAATGCGGATGCGGACAGCACATTCCGGCCCCATTGAAAACTAATGGGTCTGCACCGGGTTCTGCAAAATTGCGGAACAGATGCGGACCCATTTTGCGGACGTGTGAATGGAAAAGATATCCCTCAAAATGAAAATAAATAAAATTATTAAAGTTAAGCAAAAAGCATAGATGTGGTAGGCAATAACAAGTGCTCAGCGGCACTAAATCAGGTGCTCGGCGGCACCAAATCAGAAACTATATGTCCTACCACAATCCGGGGGGTTCCAGTGCACATCCATGAATCCCGGAGGGAAAGCAAACACCATCTATCCCTGGGCTAGATGATGTGGTATTGAAGTTCAGGGTGGGCAAAGAACTGTCCCTGATATTGCCCAACAGGGGGGTGCTATTCTGGCCCTGATAGCCTAACCACAGACCACCCGCCCTGATAAGAGCGACCCCGTCAGGAACCTTACCCTATATAAAAATGGCCCTAGTAAGGCCCTAGCCCATAGGCCCCTGACTTCCAGGTGATCACTATATAGATCTATGTGTTTTTGACTCATTATAAAAGTATATTATAAGTATATCGCACCTCTCTGTATATCACACCTATCGATAGCACACCTATACCAGTCCTTAAAAAGACTTTTGTGGCCCTATTAGCTAGTGTTTGGTGTCCCTAACAGTCTGTCCCTACTCCACACAGCAACCTCTCCCTATACTGGCAAAACACTGAATGTAAAATGGCGGCCAGATCAGGTTTATTTATAAGGTAGGGGGTTTTTCCATGTGCTGAAACGTCTCAATTGGCTGTCCTGTACCACCTGATGGATGTGTCATGGGTCAAAGTTCTTCACAATGTAAAAGAATATGCCGGGGCGCAAATTTCTCCATATGCTCGCATGTTCGGCGAATCGCGAACACGCAAAGTTCGCCGCGAAACGACCGCCGGGCAAACTGCAAGGCCATCTCTATCTGTTTACATAACTGTGGAGACCTGTTCAACACTGACTGTGTTATGTAAACAGAAGACAGAGGAGCATTGCTAAGGCTCAAAATGGTCCATTCAGGCTATTTTTCTTATAGAAATGTACAATTTCAGTAATTAAAGTATATTACAAAAACGGTCTGTATCACTGCCCCTATATATTACAAATATAAAAAGAAAAATGACAGTTACACTTTAAATGCTCTACTTTTATGATCAATATATCACTGGAGTATGAACATTTTACGTTTTCCATAGATTTCACCCAAGAGCCAAATATCCCTAACTTTTTATGAGTTGTGTATGTCCAGAAAACTGAAGCTACTTTCCTCAATACTACTGGTAATGGTTGTCAATCAGTTGAGTAGTGGCATCATCCAATTGCTCGCACCTCATATCTCGCTTTTCCTTAACCTTATGTACCTTGCTTCTTGTTTTAAAACATTTATTCACAGATATGACTCTGCCATTTATTGGGTAGTTAATCTCACGAAGGCGACTGTAACTGAGCTGGGAAATACATCACTGTCTTCTTAATGCTACTAAAACTATCAATGTCACTTTAAGGAAGATGATATTGTTGTCATAAAGTAACTCAAGTATTCCATTACGTTTCAAGAACTACTAGTGATCCCTGTTTAAGCATCTACAACATCTGATTGATCTCAAGCACACAAAGAAACTGAATATTCAAAAATAGAAAGCAATACTATTGAAAAACATTGACATTTCAGAAGTCATCAGTACTGTAGTACAGCAGAGTATTGCATTATCTAGATATCACTGGATAAAACACAAAATGGTATGGCCTCTACTTCTTACTCAGCTGCTGAACTTAATGCACATTCATTAAAAGGGTTTTCCAGGCTACTGATATTGATAACCTATTCTCAGGATAGGTCATTAATATCCAATCGGTGAAGGTCCGACACCCCACACCTCTACTTGGAACTAGAACTGTGAATGGAACAGTTTGGTTCAACGTGTATTGACCATGCTGAGTTACTGCAGCTCAGCTCCCATTCCTTGTCTTTCCCTCTCCATTCACAGTTCTAGAATCAGCACCAAAGACTGCGCAGAACAGCTGATTATGGCGTTGTGGTTCCCTTTCCAGTCACAGTGCTAGTTCCAGCGCCGAAGACTGCATAGAACAGCTGATCGTGGGGATGCAGGTTGTTGGACCCTCACCAATTGGATGTCAGTGACCTGTCCTGAGGAGAGTTCACTAATATTGAAAGCCTAGAAAAACACTTTAGAATGGATGTTCGATATATTCTGCCACTTCTTCCATTCCTTCACTAGCCCTCCCTGGAAAGTCCTTCAGTGTTCCACAGTTTTTTAACTTTATAGTCTGTCATTTATTTAGTGCTATCACATTCTGTATAGAAATTAGAATGCATTCACTGACTACTACAATTCCCTCCTATCATTCTTATATCTAACAAAGTGACTGACGTTAATTTGAGTTTTTGCGAACCTAGAAAAATGGAGAAAAAAGTTACAAACAGGGTTGTCCTTAAAGATAGGCAACATTTTTCCTCTGTCCATGAAAAAAAATAGATGAACCAGTGATTTATTTTCAGGCTGGTGGTGCTTGACTACATTATTTTTCTGGAAATTATCATCATTTTGTAGCTCACAGTAAATGCTGGTAATGAGGTATTATTGGTATATTGAGCTATACTTATATTATTACTTATAATCTTTATCATTCATTATGGTTTTCCAACTTGTCTATAAAATTTTTTGGCTTCACGCGAATTTGAGATAATTTGTCTAGAAAAAAGACTGGTTGGAAACCCTGGTTACAAACCCTCAGATGTTGCCATGGTCAAATTCAAGACTTTACTGCTACTTGGCGCAAAATTTTGTGTCAAACTAAGCCAATAAACAATTGGTATAAAGCTAGACAAAAGTGTCTATCCATGTACCAAATTTATCATCCAGACTGAGCTACTGTAATAAATGAGGTGCATGTCCAGACAGAATGTCTAGGTTTATGCTATCCACAGATTTAGTAAATTTACACCACCGGGTGTCTAAATCACGAGCAGGACATGTTTTAGAAATGGGCTTTACTCTATGCCTTGACTAATCAAGACTAGATTAAATATTTTACCTTGTATGAAATCAATTAATCTGCAATGGTCTACAGAGAACCCGAGCACAATGGAAGTCAATGGTGGACCAGATCATTAAACCAGGCACCCCCTGCTCTGAAGAGGGGAGGGTGTCTGGTTCACAGGAAAAGGTCAGAAATTGATGGAAACACCACTGAAATGGTTCGGGAACAGCATGGGGAGAATGTCTGGATGCATCTTGGACTCCCAGGTCTCTGCTGGGAACAATGTTGTCCGAGTAGTACGCCACTTTTACAGACTGACAATAATACGCACAAAACCAAAGATAAAATCGATTTTAGAGGAAAAACTTTTAGGAAACATTCTTTCCTTTATATTTCCTTGTATATAAAGTGCAAGTGCTGCCAAAAATTACAAGGAAGAGGCACTCCGATACAACCTGTATATCACATAAAGGAGGGCTTCATTCACATTGTGGTACAATTGTTCAGGTAGTGGCACTAAGTGAAAGGGCTGCCAAAAATGACAAGGAACCGGTACTCCAATACACCCTACACACCTTTGAAAAATTATGATTGATGGCCTGCTGGTGACCCTCAAAAACTATTGGAGCAAGGGCCTGCTGATGTGACATCTAAAACATTAGGGGCGAGTGCCTGCTGTTCTGACCATCTAAAACATTAGGGGAGAGGGCCTGCCGCTGATCTGACAATCTAAAACATTAGGGTTAAGGGTCTGCTGCTGAGCTGACCCTCTAAAACATTAGAGGCGAGTGCCTGCTGCTCATCTGACCATCTAAAACATTAGGGGCGAGGGCCTGCTGGTGAACCTCAAAACCTTTATGAACAAGGGCCTGCTGGTGATCCTCTAAAACATTATGGGTAAGATCCTGCTGGTGACCCTCAAAAACATTATGGGCGAGGGACTGCTGGTGACCCTCTAAAATATTATGGATGAGGGCCTGCTGGTGACCCTCAAAAACATTATGGGTGATGGCCTGCAGCTGAGCTGACCCTCTAAAACATTAGGAGCGAGGGCAGCCTAATAAGCATGTTGAAATGATGGAGATGGAGGACGAGAAAAGGGAGATTGAACCATATACCCTTTTTAGTGGTGGAAGGGGTGCATGGGAATACAGAGTATTCAATACACCATAAAAAACACATTTAGAGTGCCTTTATGTTCAGCCGCTTTCCTCTGATGGAGTAGAGAAGTCAGGGGCAATCCAGGCCTTGTTCATTTTTATAAGAGTCAACCATTCAGCATTTTCAGTTGACAAGCAGATGCGCTTATCAGTTATTGTGCCCCCAGCAGCACTAAATACACGCTCTGACAAAACGCTGTTGGCGGGGCAGGCCAGCACCTCCAAGGCGTAGAGCGCCAGTTCGTGCCATGTGTTGAGCTTGGACACCGATAGTTGTATGCCACAGAGGGATCACTGAGGACACGGTCTGCTATGCACTCCTTCACTATCTTCCAAAAATTTTCCATCCTTGTGACACTAGGCCTTGGAGAGTGTTGCCCTGCCTCTGTTGGAACTGCTGTGTGTCATGGTCTTACCTGCTTGCTGCTCTCCTTCGTTTGACATGTGCTGGCGGCCATCTTGGTTTCTGGGTTTCTTGTAGCCTTCCACCCTGCGGCTCCTCCTTCCCCTGGGAGGAGCTGGATGCCTAGCTCATATATATAGGAGGTCTGTGGCTTCAGTTCCTTGCTTGGTCCTCTTGTGTTCACATGCTTCTAAGACTGCTGCTGCTTCTGGTTCCTGATCCTGGCTTCGTCTGACTACCCTGCTGGTTCCTGATCCTGGCTTCGTCTGACTACCCTGCTGGTTCCTGATCCTGGCTTCGTCTGACTACCCTGCTGGTTCCTGATCCTGGCTTCGTCTGACTACCCTTCTGGTTCCTGACCTCTGGCTTCGCAAAGACTCTGCTCGGTTTCACCATCCGTTTGGACTTTTGCTTTACAGCTTTATTTTCAATAAAGCCTTCTTATTTTCACTTATCTCTTGTTGTACGTCTGGTTCATGGTTCCGTGACACTAGGACCAAGCCATGAATTCTGACGGTACAGGGCCATCCTCGCTACCCACGCTGGTTGCCAGACTTGATCAGCAGGATCACCTGTTGGGTCGGTTCGCTGTGGCGTTGCAAACCCTGCTTGAACGCACGGCTCATTTCGCTCCTGTTGCCGATGGGTCGGTTGTCGCTCCTGGGCTCGCTCCTACTGCCGCTCCGGTTGTTGCGCCAGAGTCTACCCCGACACCTGTTGTTGCGCCTGCGGTGTTTCGGGGTATGACCGGTTCTGCCCCTCTTCCACAGCGCTTTGGGGGAGAGCCAACTCAGTGCCGAGGTTTCCTTAACCAGGTGGGCATTTATTTCGAGTTGCTGCCACATGCCTTTCCTACTGAGAGATCAAAGGTGGGCTTCTTGATCTCGCTGCTCTCGGACAAGGCCTTGGCCTGGGCCAGCCCTTTATGGGAGAACAACAATCCGGTGGTTGCCGAGTTTTCCGGTTTTGTTGCTTCTCTTCGGAAGGTATTCGATGTGCCGGCTCGTGCTGCCTCTGCTGCGAAGCTCCTTATGTCCATCTGACAGGGTTCACGATCCGTAGCTGAATACGCCATTGAGTTTCGTACCCTGGCAGCAGAGGTGGGCTGGAATAATGAGGCTCTGGTCGCTGCTTTCTCTCATGGTCTCTCGGATGCCTTGAAGGATGAGGTTGCAGCTAAGGACCTACCAGTTGAGCTCGAGTCTCTTATTTCTTTCCTGATTTTGATTGACACCAGACTCAGGGAGAGACCTTACTTTAAGGAGAACCTGCGGAGGTCTTCTAACAGATTGGTGCCTACGTTTGCTGTCCCACCCGTGCCTCCCTCTCCTCCCACGCCTCCTGGGGATGACTTGTCTGGGGGTGAACCCATGCAGCTGGGGTTTGCTCGCCTGTCCGAGGGGGAGAGGGCACTCCGGAGACGCGAGGGCCGATGCATGTACTGTGGTCTCGGTGGGCATTTTCGGTTGGCATGTCCGAACCGTCCGGGAAACGCTCGTACCCTGAGATCCTGTCGGGGGCAGATCTTGGGTGGAGTCTCCTCGTCCCCGGTTTCCCGTGTTGACAAACCACTGATCACTGTTGTCCTCTCCTGGGTCGGGGGCTCGGTGACGACCCAGGCGTTGGTGGACTCTGGTGCTGGTGGTTTGTTCATTGATAGTGTGTTCGCTGCCGCCAATTCCATTCCTCTGCAGGCTCGAGGTTCCCCACTGGCTCTTGAGGCGATAGACGGCAGACCCCTTCTGCCGCCACACGTGACTCATGAGACCCTTCCAGTGGGGATAGCCATTGGTGCCGTTCACAGAGAGTCGGTCTGCCTCCAGGTTATTTCGTCTCCACACTACTCGGTGGTCTTGGGGTACCCCTGGCTCCAGAAGCATAATCCGACTTTCGATTGGAGATCGGTCGAGATCCTCTCGTGGTCACCGCAGTGTGGGGCTAGTTGCATCCATGGGTCTGTCAAGTTGCTGTGTACTTCCTCGGACTCTCTGTTGCCTCCTGAATACGAGGAGTACCGGGATGTATTCGATAAGGTGCGCGCGGTTGCCCTACCTCCGCACCGCCCATACGATTGTGCCATAGAGTTACAATCTGGTGCCGTTCCTCCTCGTGGCAAAGTCTATCCACTGTCGGTAGCGGAGAATGAGGCCATGGAGGAGTACGTGAGGGAGGCGCTTTCACGCGGACACATTCGCAAATCTTCGTCCCCGGCAGGGGCTGGATTTTTCTTTGTGAAAAAGAAGGGCGGTGAGTTGAGGCCTTGCATCGATTACAGGGGTCTCAATCGCATCACGATCAAGAACGCTTACCCGATACCCTTGATTTCCGAGCTGTTCGATCGCCTTAAAGGGGCCACGGTCTTTACCAAACTCGACCTGAGGGCGGCATATAACCTGGTAAGGATCAAGGCGGGCGATGAGTGGAAGACCGCGTTTAACACCAGGACCGGTTATTACGAATCCTTGGTTATGCCCTTTGGGTTGTGCAATGCGCCCGCAGTCTTTCAGGAATTCATCAACGATGTTTTCCGTGACCTGTTGCAGCAGTGTGTGGTAGTCTATTTGGATGACATCTTGGTATATTCTGAATCCATGGAGGCCCACATTCTGGATGTCAGACGAGTGTTGCAACGGTTACGAGAGAACAAGCTGTTCGGTAAGCTTGAGAAATGCGAATTTCACCGATCCCAGGTAACCTTCTTAGGTTACATCATTTCCGCTGAGGGGTTCTCCATGGATCCTGAGAAGGTTTCGGCTGTCTTACAGTGGCCCCAGCCCAGTGGTCTTCGTTCCCTGCAGCGCTTTTTGGGCTTCGCCAATTATTATCGGAAGTTCATCAGGGACTTTTCCATGCTGGCCAAGCCTCTCACGGATCTGACCAGGAAGGGCAGTAATTCCCAGGTCTGGCCGCTCGAGGCCATCCGAGCTTTTGAGGCCCTAAAGTCCGCCTTTGTGTCGGCTCCGATTCTGTCGCATCCCAACCCTGGGTTGCCCTTTGTCCTCGAGGTAGACGCGTCTGAGACGGGAGTAGGCGCCCTTCTGTCTCAGCGTAGAACACCAGAGGGTCCTCTGCTTCAATGTGGGTTTTACTCCCGGAAACTGTCTTCCGCGGAGTGCAACTATCAGATTGGTGACAGGGAGTTATTGGCCATCGTGCAGGCCCTTAAAGAATGGAGGCACTTGCTCGAGGGTTCGGTGGTTCCGGTTCTCATCCTGACGGACCACAAGAATCTGACCTACCTTTCTGAGGCCAAGAGATTGACACCACGTCAGGCCAGATGGGCTCTGTTCTTGTCACGTTTTAATTACGTGGTCTCCTACCTACCCGGTTCCAAGAACATCAGGGCGGATGCCTTATCACGGCAGTACTCCGAGCTGTCCAGGGAGGAGTCGATTCCGACTTCGGTCATACCTCCGAATCAGATCCTGGCCGCCATTCGCACCAGCCTGACCTCTCCCCTGGGTGAGCAGATTTTGGCGGCTCAATCTGCTGCTCCCTCTGGGAGACCCAACGGCAGATGTTTTGTGCCTGAGGAGTTGCGCACTCGGTTGTTGCGAACCTACCATAACTCCAAGACCGCGGGGCATCCTGGAAAGAATCAGCTGTCCTGGGCTGTTTCACGTCTGTTCTGGTGGCCTTCCCTACGTTCCGACATCGCCGCATATGTAGCGGCATTCTCCGTTTGTGCCCAGAGTAAGTCCCCTCGGCACCTTCTGTTGGGCCTTCTGCAACCCATAGCCACCGGGGAGCGCCCATGGTCACACCTGGGGATGGATTTCATTGTGGACCTCCCTGCATCCCGAGGCCATACGGTCATTCTCATGATTGTGGATCGGTTTTCCAAAATGTGCCACTGTGTTCCTCTCAAGAAGTTACCCTCTGCACAAGAGTTGGCCACGATTTTTGCCAGGGAGGTCTTCCGGTTGCACGGTTTGCCTAAGGAGATTGTGTCGGATCGGGGGAGTCAGTTTGTGTCCAGGTTCTGGCGCGCCTTTTGCTCCCAGTTGGGGATTCATCTCTCCTTCTCCTCGGCCTACCACCCTCAGTCCAATGGGGCCGCAGAACGATCCAATCAGGCCTTGGAGCAATTCCTTCGTTGCTATGTCTCCGATCACCAAGACAATTGGGTTGACCTCCTGCCTTGGGCTGAGTTTGCCAGGAACACAGCGGTGAACTCTTCCTCTGGGACGTCTCCCTTCATGGCCAATTATGGGTTCCAACCTGCCGTGTTACCGGAGGTATTCTCTCCCCAGGATATTCCGGCTGTGGAGGATCACCTTTCCGTCCTACGTGCTTCTTGGGTACAGATCCAGAAGTCCCTTGAGGTCTCTGCGCAGCGCCAGAGACTCCAGGCTGATCGCAGACGAGCGCCTGCTCCTTCCTACCAGGTCGGAGACCGTGTATGGTTGTCCACCCGCAACCTCAACCTTCGAGTGCCCACTCCCAAGCTGGTGCCTCGCTTTGTTGGTCCCTTCCGAGTGCTTCGCAGGGTAAACCCGGTAGCCTATGCCCTTGCGCTTCCTCCTGGCATGCGGATCTCCAACGTGTTTCATGTCTCCCTGTTGAAGCCACTGGTGTGTAATCGTTTCACTTCCTCGGTTCCTCGGCCTCGTCCGGTCCAAGTGGGCAATCGTGAGGAATATGAGGTGAGCAATATCCTGGACTCACGCCTGGTCCGCGGTCGGTTGCAGTTTTTGGTCCATTGGCGTGGTTATGGTCCAGAGGAGCGTTCCTGGGTTCCCTCCGCAGATGTCCATGCTCCTGCCTTGCTCCGAGCCTTCCACGCACGCTTCCCTCAGAAACCGTTTTGTGCTCCGTGGAGGAGGGGCCCTTGAGGGGGAGGTACTGTCATGGTCTTACCTGCTTGCTGCTCTCCTTCGTTTGACATGTGCTGGCGGCCATCTTGGTTTCTGGGTTTCTTGTAGCCTTCCACCCTGCGGCTCCTCCTTCCCCTGGGAGGAGCTGGATGCCTAGCTCATATATATAGGAGGTCTGTGGCTTCAGTTCCTTGCTTGGTCCTCTTGTGTTCACATGCTTCTAAGACTGCTGCTGCTTCTGGTTCCTGATCCTGGCTTCGTCTGACTACCCTGCTGGTTCCTGATCCTGGCTTCGTCTGACTACCCTGCTGGTTCCTGATCCTGGCTTCGTCTGACTACCCTGCTGGTTCCTGATCCTGGCTTCGTCTGACTACCCTTCTGGTTCCTGACCTCTGGCTTCGCAAAGACTCTGCTCGGTTTCACCATCCGTTTGGACTTTTGCTTTACAGCTTTATTTTCAATAAAGCCTTCTTATTTTCACTTATCTCTTGTTGTACGTCTGGTTCATGGTTCCGTGACACTAGGACCAAGCCATGAATTCTGACGGTACAGGGCCATCCTCGCTACCCACGCTGGTTGCCAGACTTGATCAGCAGGATCACCTGTTGGGTCGGTTCGCTGTGGCGTTGCAAACCCTGCTTGAACGCACGGCTCATTTCGCTCCTGTTGCCGATGGGTCGGTTGTCGCTCCTGGGCTCGCTCCTACTGCCGCTCCGGTTGTTGCGCCAGAGTCTACCCCGACACCTGTTGTTGCGCCTGCGGTGTTTCGGGGTATGACCGGTTCTGCCCCTCTTCCACAGCGCTTTGGGGGAGAGCCAACTCAGTGCCGAGGTTTCCTTAACCAGGTGGGCATTTATTTCGAGTTGCTGCCACATGCCTTTCCTACTGAGAGATCAAAGGTGGGCTTCTTGATCTCGCTGCTCTCGGACAAGGCCTTGGCCTGGGCCAGCCCTTTATGGGAGAACAACAATCCGGTGGTTGCCGAGTTTTCCGGTTTTGTTGCTTCTCTTCGGAAGGTATTCGATGTGCCGGCTCGTGCTGCCTCTGCTGCGAAGCTCCTTATGTCCATCAGACAGGGTTCACGATCCGTAGCTGAATACGCCATTGAGTTTCGTACCCTGGCAGCAGAGGTGGGCTGGAATAATGAGGCTCTGGTCGCTGCTTTCTCTCATGGTCTCTCGGATGCCTTGAAGGATGAGGTTGCAGCTAAGGACCTACCAGTTGAGCTCGAGTCTCTTATTTCTTTCCTGATTTTGATTGACACCAGACTCAGGGAGAGACCTTACTTTAAGGAGAACCTGCGGAGGTCTTCTAACAGATTGGTGCCTACGTTTGCTGTCCCACCCGTGCCTCCCTCTCCTCCCACGCCTCCTGGGGATGACTTGTCTGGGGGTGAACCCATGCAGCTGGGGTTTGCTCGCCTGTCCGAGGGGGAGAGGGCACTCCGGAGACGCGAGGGCCGATGCATGTACTGTGGTCTCGGTGGGCATTTTCGGTTGGCATGTCCGAACCGTCCGGGAAACGCTCGTACCCTGAGATCCTGTCGGGGGCAGATCTTGGGTGGAGTCTCCTCGTCCCCGGTTTCCCGTGTTGACAAACCACTGATCACTGTTGTCCTCTCCTGGGTCGGGGGCTCGGTGACGACCCAGGCGTTGGTGGACTCTGGTGCTGGTGGTTTGTTCATTGATAGTGTGTTCGCTGCCGCCAATTCCATTCCTCTGCAGGCTCGAGGTTCCCCACTGGCTCTTGAGGCGATAGACGGCAGACCCCTTCTGCCGCCACACGTGACTCATGAGACCCTTCCAGTGGGGATAGCCATTGGTGCCGTTCACAGAGAGTCGGTCTGCCTCCAGGTTATTTCGTCTCCACACTACTCGGTGGTCTTGGGGTACCCCTGGCTCCAGAAGCATAATCCGACTTTCGATTGGAGATCGGTCGAGATCCTCTCGTGGTCACCGCAGTGTGGGGCTAGTTGCATCCATGGGTCTGTCAAGTTGCTGTGTACTTCCTCGGACTCTCTGTTGCCTCCTGAATACGAGGAGTACCGGGATGTATTCGATAAGGTGCGCGCGGTTGCCCTACCTCCGCACCGCCCATACGATTGTGCCATAGAGTTACAATCTGGTGCCGTTCCTCCTCGTGGCAAAGTCTATCCACTGTCGGTAGCGGAGAATGAGGCCATGGAGGAGTACGTGAGGGAGGCGCTTTCACGCGGACACATTCGCAAATCTTCGTCCCCGGCAGGGGCTGGATTTTTCTTTGTGAAAAAGAAGGGCGGTGAGTTGAGGCCTTGCATCGATTACAGGGGTCTCAATCGCATCACGATCAAGAACGCTTACCCGATACCCTTGATTTCCGAGCTGTTCGATCGCCTTAAAGGGGCCACGGTCTTTACCAAACTCGACCTGAGGGCGGCATATAACCTGGTAAGGATCAAGGCGGGCGATGAGTGGAAGACCGCGTTTAACACCAGGACCGGTTATTACGAATCCTTGGTTATGCCCTTTGGGTTGTGCAATGCGCCCGCAGTCTTTCAGGAATTCATCAACGATGTTTTCCGTGACCTGTTGCAGCAGTGTGTGGTAGTCTATTTGGATGACATCTTGGTATATTCTGAATCCATGGAGGCCCACATTCTGGATGTCAGACGAGTGTTGCAACGGTTACGAGAGAACAAGCTGTTCGGTAAGCTTGAGAAATGCGAATTTCACCGATCCCAGGTAACCTTCTTAGGTTACATCATTTCCGCTGAGGGGTTCTCCATGGATCCTGAGAAGGTTTCGGCTGTCTTACAGTGGCCCCAGCCCAGTGGTCTTCGTTCCCTGCAGCGCTTTTTGGGCTTCGCCAATTATTATCGGAAGTTCATCAGGGACTTTTCCATGCTGGCCAAGCCTCTCACGGATCTGACCAGGAAGGGCAGTAATTCCCAGGTCTGGCCGCTCGAGGCCATCCGAGCTTTTGAGGCCCTAAAGTCCGCCTTTGTGTCGGCTCCGATTCTGTCGCATCCCAACCCTGGGTTGCCCTTTGTCCTCGAGGTAGACGCGTCTGAGACGGGAGTAGGCGCCCTTCTGTCTCAGCGTAGAACACCAGAGGGTCCTCTGCTTCCATGTGGGTTTTACTCCCGGAAACTGTCTTCCGCGGAGTGCAACTATCAGATTGGTGACAGGGAGTTATTGGCCATCGTGCAGGCCCTTAAAGAATGGAGGCACTTGCTCGAGGGTTCGGTGGTTCCGGTTCTCATCCTGACGGACCACAAGAATCTGACCTACCTTTCTGAGGCCAAGAGATTGACACCACGTCAGGCCAGATGGGCTCTGTTCTTGTCACGTTTTAATTACGTGGTCTCCTACCTACCCGGTTCCAAGAACATCAGGGCGGATGCCTTATCACGGCAGTACTCCGAGCTGTCCAGGGAGGAGTCTATTCCGACTTCGGTCATACCTCCGAATCAGATCCTGGCCGCCATTCGCACCAGCCTGACCTCTCCCCTGGGTGAGCAGATTTTGGCGGCTCAATCTGCTGCTCCCTCTGGGAGACCCAACGGCAGATGTTTTGTGCCTGAGGAGTTGCGCACTCGGTTGTTGCGAACCTACCATAACTCCAAGACCGCGGGGCATCCTGGAAAGAATCAGCTGTCCTGGGCTGTTTCACGTCTGTTCTGGTGGCCTTCCCTACGTTCCGACATCGCCGCATATGTAGCGGCATTCTCCGTTTGTGCCCAGAGTAAGTCCCCTCGGCACCTTCCGTTGGGCCTTCTGCAACCCATAGCCACCGGGGAGCGCCCATGGTCACACCTGGGGATGGATTTCATTGTGGACCTCCCTGCATCCCGAGGCCATACGGTCATTCTCATGATTGTGGATCGGTTTTCCAAAATGTGCCACTGTGTTCCTCTCAAGAAGTTACCCTCTGCACAAGAGTTGGCCACGATTTTTGCCAGGGAGGTCTTCCGGTTGCACGGTTTGCCTAAGGAGATTGTGTCGGATCGGGGGAGTCAGTTTGTGTCCAGGTTCTGGCGCGCCTTTTGCTCCCAGTTGGGGATTCATCTCTCCTTCTCCTCGGCCTACCACCCTCAGTCCAATGGGGCCGCAGAACGATCCAATCAGGCCTTGGAGCAATTCCTTCGTTGCTATGTCTCCGATCACCAAGACAATTGGGTTGACCTCCTGCCTTGGGCTGAGTTTGCCAGGAACACGGCGGTGAACTCTTCCTCTGGGACGTCTCCCTTCATGGCCAATTATGGGTTCCAACCTGCCGTGTTACCGGAGGTATTCTCTCCCCAGGATATTCCGGCTGTGGAGGATCACCTTTCCGTCCTACGTGCTTCTTGGGTACAGATCCAGAAGTCCCTTGAGGTCTCTGCGCAGCGCCAGAGACTCCAGGCTGATCGCAGACGAGCGCCTGCTCCTTCCTACCAGGTCGGAGACCGTGTATGGTTGTCCACCCGCAACCTCAACCTTCGAGTGCCCACTCCCAAGCTGGTGCCTCGCTTTGTTGGTCCCTTCCGAGTGCTTCGCAGGGTAAACCCGGTAGCCTATGCCCTTGCGCTTCCTCCTGGCATGCGGATCTCCAACGTGTTTCATGTCTCCCTGTTGAAGCCACTGGTGTGTAATCGTTTCACTTCCTCGGTTCCTCGGCCTCGTCCGGTCCAAGTGGGCAATCGTGAGGAATATGAGGTGAGCAATATCCTGGACTCACGCCTGGTCCGCGGTCGGTTGCAGTTTTTGGTCCATTGGCGTGGTTATGGTCCAGAGGAGCGTTCCTGGGTTCCCTCCGCAGATGTCCATGCTCCTGCCTTGCTCCGAGCCTTCCACGCACGCTTCCCTCAGAAACCGTTTTGTGCTCCGCGGAGGAGGGGCCCTTGAGGGGGAGGTACTGTCATGGTCTTACCTGCTTGCTGCTCTCCTTCGTTTGACATGTGCTGGCGGCCATCTTGGTTTCTGGGTTTCTTGTAGCCTTCCACCCTGCGGCTCCTCCTTCCCCTGGGAGGAGCTGGATGCCTAGCTCATATATATAGGAGGTCTGTGGCTTCAGTTCCTTGCTTGGTCCTCTTGTGTTCACATGCTTCTAAGACTGCTGCTGCTTCTGGTTCCTGATCCTGGCTTCGTCTGACTACCCTGCTGGTTCCTGATCCTGGCTTCGTCTGACTACCCTGCTGGTTCCTGATCCTGGCTTCGTCTGACTACCCTGCTGGTTCCTGATCCTGGCTTCGTCTGACTACCCTTCTGGTTCCTGACCTCTGGCTTCGCAAAGACTCTGCTCGGTTTCACCATCCGTTTGGACTTTTGCTTTACAGCTTTATTTTCAATAAAGCCTTCTTATTTTCACTTATCTCTTGTTTTACGTCTGGTTCATGGTTCCGTGACACTGTGTGATCCCCTCGTCTCCCCTACTCGGTTGGCCAAGGAACTACATACTCTGCAGCCAGCGTTGTCAGCTGGAAATTTTTGGAGCAATTTTTCCACAAGGACCTTCTGGTATTGCACCATTTTGCTCGTCCTCTCCACTACAGAAATGAGAGATGAGAAGTTCTCTTTGTAGTAGGGGTTGAGAATGGTGAACAACCAGTAATCGGTGTTGGCCAAAATGCGTACAACGAGAGGGTCACTGGAAAGGCAGCCTAACATAAAGTCAGCCATGTGTGCCAGAGTCCCAACAGACAAGACTTCGCTGTCCTCATCAGGAGGATGACTCTCAATCTCCTCATCCTCTTCCTCCTCTTCTACCCATCCATGCTGAACAGATAGAATGAAACTTCCATGAGTACTACCCTCTGTAGCGGAAGCAACCGGCTCCTGATCTTCCTCCTCCTCATCATCCAATTTGCTCTGAGAAGACGAACTGAGGGTGGTCTGGCTATCACCCTGTGTACTGTCTTCCCCCATTTCCACCTATTCCACAAGCAAGGCGTCCGCCTTAATTGTGAGCAGCGAGCGTTTGAGTAGACACAGAAGTGCGATGGTTACTCTGATAATAGCGTTATTGCCGCTCACCATCTGTGTTGATTCCTCAAAGTTGCGTAAAATATCACAGAGGTCAGACATCTATGCCCACCCGTCGCTTGTGAAGAGCGGAAACTGACTGGAAAGGCGACGACCATGTTGCAGCTGGTATTCCACTACTGCCCTCTGCTGCTCACAAAGCCTGACCAACATGTGGAACGTCGAGTTCTAGCGTGTGCTCACGTCACACAACAGTTGGTGAGCTGGCAATTGCAAGCGCTGCTGCGGCCCTGACAGACCGGCGGAATCTGTCGATGACTTGCGGAAATGGGCACGCACGCGGCTCAGGCAAATTGGGGTAGGTTTTGAGAAACCGCTGAACCACTAGGTTGAACACGTGGGCTAGGCATGTGTGTGAGCTTGCCGAGCTCCAAAGCTGCCACCAAGTTACGGCCATTTTCAGACACAACCATGCCTGCTTGTAGGTTGAGTGGCGAGAGCCACAGCACAGTCTGGTCCCTTATCCCCTACCACAGCTCTGCCGCGGTGTGCTGTTTGTCACCTAAGCAAATCAGTTTAAGCATGGCCTGTTGCCTCTCCCCCACCCATTAGGGTGCTTTGATGCCATGTGGCGGATCATGCTGATGGTGGTGAGGTTGCTAGTGTTCACGCCCCTGCTCATTTTGGTACGGCACAGGTTGCAAATGACAATTCTTTTATCGTCCGCACTTTCCTCCAAAAAGCGCCAGACTGCGGAACACCTACCCCTTGGCAAGTGATATTGCTGCAAGGAGGTGCTCCGGGAAACAGTTGCGGGCCTGTTTGGTGTGGCCCACCTTCTCCCTTTTGCCACCCCACTGCCTCCTTCAGCCTGTTGCGGTGCTGCGGATCCCTCCCCCTCTGTACTGCTGTCCTCGCTCGGCTTGCCACCTTCACATGTTCGGTCAGTGACTTCATCTTCCACCACCTCCTCTTCCACTTCCTCACTCTGGTTTTCCTCTTGACTTGTTGACCTAACAACAACCTCAGTTATTGACAACTGTGTCTCATCTTCATCATGAACCTCTTGAGACACGAATTGCGGTTGACTTATTGCCATCTGTGTCTCATCATCATCATCCACCTCGTGAAACACTAATTGCCGTTCCCCACCATCATTTTTGATGAGTTTGGGAATCAGGGCACAAGATCTCCTCATGTCCCTCTTCAAGCTGGCTTGTCGAGAGGTCCAAATCAAGGAATGGCAATGATAAGAGCTCCTCAGAATATCCGAGTGTGGGATCACTTGTTTGCCAAGACTCTCCAAGGTGGGAGGAAGCAGGACCAGGGTGAGGATTCTGTTGACCAGACTCTTGGCTACTGAGACTGGACTTTGTGGAAGACAGTGTGGTACTTAACCGACTGGAAGCATTATCTGCTGCAATCCAACCGACCACCTGGTCGTACTGGTCTGACTTCGAGAGTGGTGTCCTGCTCCGCCCTGCAAACTGGGACATTAAGCTAGGTATCGTGGATGAGTGTGTTTCTTGTGCTCTGGCAGCAGGCACAGTTTCACCGGACCCAGGGCCACAGCCTCTGCGTCCCCGTCCCTACTCCTCGCCTTGCGCATTTTAAATGGTATATATGCTTGAAAGTATGTCACATGTACAGTAGCGCAGCTTTTGTAAGTGATTGCGCAAATAAAGTACACAGAATGTCGCAGATATTTTTAGGATGCGCACGCGTTATACAGAAGATGTAGCACAGATAATGTCGCTGTCCGCAGTGTCTATGAAAAAAGTACACTGAATGTCAACATTATGCAGGAGGTATAGCGCAAGTGATGTCGCTGTCACCAGTGGCTAATAAAAAATGAAACTGAATGAATGTCACTGATATTTAGGATGCGCAAACGTCATACAGGAGGTATAGCGCAACTAATGTCGCTGTCACCAGAGGCTTATAAAAAAATTACATTAAATAAATGTCACTGATATTTAGGATGCGCAAACATTATACAGGAGGTACTGTATAGCGCAAGTAATGTCACTGTCACCAGCGGCTAATAAAAATTACACTGAATGAATATCACTGATATTTAGGATACGCAAACATTATACAGGAGATGTAGCGCTGGTAATGTCGCTGTCAGAAGCGGCACTAACAATTGCACGTAATTTAGCACAGGTTGCGCTAATAATATACATTGCAGCCAGATACAACAATAGTCCTTAAAAGGACTTTTGGGTCTCTAACAAGTTTTTTCGCTACAATATTACTATTTCACTCCCTACACTATCTGTCCCTTCTTCAGCACAGCTCTCCCTGACTAAGACTGAGCCGAACACGTGTCATCGGCTGCAACATGGCTACGGCATTACAGTGAGTGCCAGTACCTCCGTGCACGTTTATTCGCTGCGTAGCAGCCAACAAACGTGCAGGAAGTAGACTCGAGCAGACTCGAGTCATGTGTTCAGCCGATGTGCTGAGCATTGCGATGCTTGAGTAAAATTTGTGTTCGGCAGAGCATGCTCGCCCAACACTAAGAACCAATAATAGATATAATTTTTCTCTAAGCCTCCATTAACTGTACTTTGTATTATGTGAACAAGATGTGAGTCTGGAAACTTCATAGTTCCTAAAAAGATAAAGCGGTTGTTTAAGTAGAGGACTCTCCAGTTTATGAAAAGCTGAAAAGAGATTCTCTTGTTTTGGAGGATCCAACATATTTATGTAATACTTGAACTGTCCGTTGATTTTAATAGCAACTGTGCAATGCAAAATTGAAGACTTTCTGGTGATTTTTTTCCCACAGATTACAGCAGATTGCAAGTGGTCCCAGGAACACAAAACCATACGATCAGCTTACATTTTTGACATATTTTTAACAAATATAAATTGTCCATAGAGGACAATCCCTTGCATCTTTACCTAAGTCATTAATTTTGAGCGTTCTTGTTGGTTCTTGTCAACGGTCTTAAGATAAATAGGATCTTTAATTGTCATTTAGATGTTGATATATTTTTTTTCAACAGAGATGCAGTGACAGAATCTTATTACTTTATATTGGATGGTTTAATTATGCCCTATGTTATTTTACTTGTTTTAGAATTTGTGATTTCCTTTGTAATCTAGTGTCTCACATGAGGATTCTTTTTTATTTTTATCCACACTAATTCTCCATGTCCAATACATCATTCCATGTCATGCTAACTTCTGCCCCATGATGTCTGTCTCTCTCCAGAAAGGCATTTAACACCTCATGAATGTGCAGAGTGCTGAGAAATTACACCCACCGATCTGCCAGAGATATTTACTCTTAATACACTCAAGGTCAAGAACTGACCCATCCAGAAGCACAGCTTTTACAGCCTTTGCAAAATAGTTTCGAATTAAAATTGCATCCTTGTTTAACTGGGAACATATCAGTTCTAGTGCAAAATATATATTTTGTTCCTGGAGTTTATCTGTAGAGTAGAGCAGATTAAAGCCGGGGTCACACACATGAACCTGTCTTACACTAACTTTTCTAAAAAAATTATTTTTGCATCATCCAGGATTGGATTCAGTGAGTCAGCTGGTAAAGCTTTTTCCATACTTCTCTTTCTGGTGGGATCTAATCCTAGCTTTGGCAATAAAACCATAGCAAATGCATAGTACCAAAACCAAGATGTGTGTAGCCTAAGGGTTTTTCCAAATTTATGTAAGGCTACTTTCACACTAGCGGCAAGGAACTCCGGCAGGCTGTTCCGGCGGGTGAACAGCCTGTCAGGTCTGTGCACGCGTGCCCCCGGACTATCGTTCCGGCCTTATTGACTGTAATGGGGCGGGCCGGAGTACTATATGTCATGACATTAATGACGTCTGTAATTAAAGCTATATTCTACTATTTACTTTTTAGTAAAACCCTTTAAGCTTTTAATGAAAGGGGTTGGCCACATTAAAGTAACATTTCCTAATAGAGATAAACAAATATATTCTAAAGAAATTACTTGACGTTGGGGAACATTTTTTATTATTGTATTTTACTCATTTTGAGCTAAAATAATTTTTAATTGGTCTTTATTAAGAATTTTCAGCAGTTTTTTTTACAGTGTTAAGTTTCATTCTGCAAAATAATTTGCTTCCAGTATCACACTCAACTGTCAGGTTTCTGCTCTGATGGCTCCATATATAGCCCTTATCTCTGAATTCCTGACAGCTAATAGACACTCACTATAGTTAAATTCTTATCACCCTGATAAGAATACAGCTTAAATGAGTGTTTATCAGCTTAACATATGAACATTTTGTTGTGTATATTAAATTATAGGTTCCCACTTTTCATCTTTTTCTAGTGAATCGCACGTTAGTGAATCAATAGGCAAGTGTGAATCATAATCAGTACTATTAGTTGATTTGAGAATTAACAGAACAACTCTAGCATCTGATAAAAAAGCCATGAAGACTTTATTGTGCATCTTTTAAACCAAAGAGGAAATATCATGGACATTTGAAAACCTACGTGCTTTAGGTCTGACAATAGTGACCCTCAAGCTGACCATACACATTAGATAGAAGTTGGTTGATGGTTGAACAATCAATCATCTGATGAACGTTTGTTTTTCGGACACAGTCATACACATTTTAATCCATATTGACCGTTACAGTTCTATACCCGTTCAGTGGAGTCATGCAATGGAAAAGGATCTTTCTGGGAACATTCTATCAAAGAAAGATCTTTCATTCACGAAAGATCTTTCTTTGAATGATAAATATATCGCCTGACTATCAGACAAAAATATTAAACACAATCAACTTCTTTTTAGACGATAATGCTTTGTCGGCTAAAACAATTGATCTTTGTTAAATTTCACCCCACAAACATTTGTTTTGGTTGAAATTGTCAGTTTTGATCAACTTAACTCTAAGGCTACTTTCACACTCGCGTTTTGGCTTTCTGTTTGTGAGATCCATTCAGGGCTCTCACAAGTTGGGCGTGAATATTTGGGCGCAAATTTTAATCGCGAATATCGCCACTTCGAGAATTCATGAATATTTAGAATATAGTGCTATATATTCGTATTCGTATTCTCGAATATTCTAGATTTTTTTTTCCATCAGTAACCTCCCTTCTTGCTTGTGGACCATTGAGAAGGCTGCAATGTCTTTGTCTGACCTTAGCAACATCCCTAGCAACCAATAGGAAAGTTGCCTACCCCTTACTATATAAGAACCTCCCCAGCAGCCATTTTCTGTAGTTTTATGGAGTTCTGAGAGAGACAGCAGTGTCATTGCTGTGCTTTGTGCTTTACTGTTTAAATACATTAGATAGTTAGTTAGTTAGTTAGTTAGTTAGTTAGTTAGCTTATATATATAATACAGATAGTTAGTGGGAGATAGTCAAGGTAGGTTATATCCTGATATAGTGTAGCTCAGGGGTAGGCAACCTCTGGCACTCCAGCTGTTGTGAAACTACAACTCCCAGCATGCATACTTGCTCTGCTCTTCTAAGAACTCACATAGAAATGATTGGAGCATGCTGGGAATTGTAGTTTCACAACAGCTGGAGTGCCGGAGGTTGCTGATCCCTGGTGTAGCTTATAGGTTCCAGTGCAGGGTGTTAGATAGTGTGACAATACTTAGTGCACCAATCAGTAATATGTAGTCAGACCTGCTAAAATGTGAAGTTGCACATATTGCGCAAAAATATGTGCATCATTAATTGCCGATTTGCGCAATTGCGAATATATTGGGGCACTCTATCTGCATATAAAGCTATTGTAATGTTCTGCCGTGCCAACCATTTTCTCCAGTCTCAGGAAACTTCTAGCAGCTTGAAAAATGTAGCAACAGTGACACACGCCTGTATTGCGCGCGCAATACGCGCATATTACATTGCCAATTTTCACAATCAAGAAAATAATTGCAAATTGGGAATATATGACAAATATTCGCCCAAATATTCGCCAAATATCGCAAATTCGAATATTGCCCCAGCCGCTCGTCACTACTCACAAGCAGTCCAAAATGGATCAGTTTTGCCCTAATGCATTCTGAATGGAAAAGGATCCGCTCAGAATGCATCAGTTTGCCTCCGATCAGTCTCCGTTCCTCTCTGGAGGCGGACACCAAAACGCTGCCTGCAGCGTTTTGCTGTCCACTTGACGAAACTGAGCCAATTCAATGGGGACGGATCCGTTTTCCCTGACACAATTTGGCACAATAGAAAATGGATCCTCTCCCATTGACTTTCAATGGAGTTCATGACGGATCCGTCTTGGCTATGTTACAGATAATACAAACGGATCCATTCATGACGGATGCATGCGGTTGCATTATTGTAAGGGATCAGTTTTTGCAGATCCATGGCGGATCCACCCAAAACACGAGTGTGAAAGTAGCCTAATGTGTATGATTACTTTTACTCATGGCATCATGGCCACTATGGCATGAGGGTCACTACTGTCAGACCTGAAGCACGTAGGTATTCAAGTGTCTATGATGTACCCTGTGGGGTTTTAAAGATGCACAATAAAATCTTCATGGTATTTTTTTCGGATGCTGGAGCTCCTGCATTTATTTTCATGTTCATTCATCACTTGTGTTTTGCACACATCTTGTGGTGGCACCACAAAAATTAGATCATATAGTGAAAAAGTTTAGCTATTCCTGCTTTTGAGTATAGTAAACAGCTAAATACGGTAGTAAAATAGTAGCATTTGGACATTTCCCCCAATGCTAAACTAATGGGACTTAACTGCAATCTGTTGGGGAACGTGGACACTAATGATCAATTTCTATTAGTACTTCTGCAGAGGTAACTGTGGGGGCAAAGACCCCTTACTCTAATTTATGCTGAGTTCCAAATTATATGTTCCCATAATGATGATGAGTACCCATCTGAGCATTGATTTGACCGACACTCGAGTGATCAAACAAGTCTCTGTTTATTCAAACAAAATGCATATAATATTATACTGTCTTGGCGAGGAGGGGGTCATAACCCACACACGTCTAATGAAGGTCATGACCATATTTCCTCCAGGGACTTTCTGCATGTCAAAGTTTCTGATCTATTAACTTCAAAAAGGTCATACAATGTAAAATGGCTCCTGCAGACACCAAGATGGAGTCTCATCCCTCACATCTCCCCCATTTGAGACCATGGTGAGCCCGTAGGATCCGTCCGGACGTACCCCAGATGTTTCACCTCATGGATGAAATGTACATCTGCCGGCAGCCGTGCAAAGGTCAGTTGAACCAGGGTTCCAAGCTCATCCATTGTCTCACTACGGAATTGGTAAAAAGTTACTTCTGTCTGCAGTCTTTTATTACATGGAAGAATACAATATACCACTATTACAAGCAAGATTATAACAACAAGCAGTGATACAAATATTCAAGATTGACCCTCCATCTTTGAGACAACTGTGGACTGTCACCGCCCAGAAGTACTTCAGAACAAGCTAATCCTATTCTGGCCTTTGGGATCCCTTCCAGGGAGGGAAACAGATCATTCAGTCCCTCAAACAGCAACTGCTTGTGCCGTATCAAAGCATTGTCCCATTCATCATTTAGTGGATGAAACACTGCTGACACGCTCAAGGTCAGAGCCACTGCCAACAGAAGGACCCTCATCCTGTGGTTCCAAGACTTTCTTGCAATGAGAAGCTTGTATCCAGTTGGGTTTTCCTTTAACTTTTACAGCAGTCTTAGTTTTTAACAAAACTTGGAAGGGACCATCAAATCTGGGCTCAAATGTCTTTCTCACGTGCCTTTTTATGACAACCCAGTCACCAGGCACCAGGGGGTGCGTCCCTTCCACTAAGTCTGGATCTGGAATGGAAGAAAACACTTGTTTATGATTGTGCTCCAACCTGAGGGAGAGGGCCTTCATGTTACTGACCATGCTGTCAGTCTGGAGCTGCAACTGTTGAGGAAAATACAGCCCCAGTTTGGGTACAGAACCGAACAAGATTTCATATGGGGATAGGCCAGACCTTTTCCCTGGGGTGGTGCAGATGGAATACAGGGCAAGGGGGAGGCACTCAGTCTAGGGCTTCCCGGTCTCCTTCATAGCCTTCTGAATTTTTAATAGTGCCGTTCAGTCTTTTCACACGGCCGCTGGATAGGCCACGTGAAAGGCCTGAGTGCCTCCCAAGGCTCCCATCACCTCCCTTGTGAAATTACTTCCTCTGTCTGATTCTATCACTTCAGGGACACAAGTTCACTGACCAGCTTCTTTGCAGTATTCTTGGCATTTGCAGTAGATACAGGGTAAGCCTCCGGCCATCCTGAAAAGTGATCAACGCACACAAGCACATATTCGTATGTTCCTACCTTCGGTAACTGTATATAGTCTATTTGCAGTCTCTGGAATGGGTAAAATGGCCTAGGTGTATGTTTCTTAGGTGTCTTAACTACCTGTCCGCGGTTGTTTAGAGCACAGATCATACAGCCTTGTACAAATCTACTGGCAATAGTGGAGAAACCAGGTGCGACTCATCTCTTCAGTACCGTGCTCACCATAGGACCCTTCGCTTGTTGTGTGGGCCCGTGGGCCTCCTGTGCCATCATAGGATAGAGAGCTTTGGGTAGGCATATTTTTTCTGACACTTCCCAGAGTCCCTACCCATTCAGCACTGCTCCTCTCTGAGTCCAGGAGGTCTTTTCTCCTTACCTCGGGTTTCCAAGGCTTCACTGCTGCCTCTTTTGCAGTGCCTTAACCTTGACAATGGCTACTTCCTTTGGAAGCAGTAGTGAGTTCATTAGTTCAAACACTGAGTCTTTATTCTTTATAGGTTGACCTGCAGAGGTAAGGAAGTCCTTGGCTCTCCAAATAGGGCCATAATCATGTGCAATACCAAACCCGTACCTGGAGTCTGTAAAAATATTTGCTCTTTTACCTTGTGCCATTTTACATTCTTCAGAGATTGCCTTCAACTCAGCCTCCTGTGCTGACATGTGAGGAGGGAGTGGTTCAGCCAGTACTACCTCATGTTGCTTGACCACTGCATATCCAGTATGAAATCCTGGAACTGGGCCATCCTCACCCATGTATCTGCTGCCATCTACAAAAAACTCAAAATGAGGATTAGGTTAGTGATGAGCAGCAGGGGTTGTATTCGAATTCGTAATATTTCGCGAATATTTTGTAGAATATTCGGTGAATATTCGCGAATTCAAATATTAATTATATTCTACGATTTTTTTACTCGAAAAATCGACAAAGTAATGATAGCGTAATATGCAAATTTTTGTAATGCAAATTTTTCGGAATGCTGATTTTACCGAAAATTTTTCAATTGCTGAGCAAAAACATGATTTCTCCCTGCTTTTTGCTTGTGGGCCAATGAGTCATAGCACTATATCGAATATATTAGTTTTTTTGAATATTCGTAATATTCTAAAACAAGAATATGTAGCAATATAGTGAATATTCGAAAAAAACAAATATAGAACAATTTAGCTAATATAGTGCTATAATCTTCTTTGTCTAATAGCTGTAATTTTTTTCTTATCTGAAGTTCAGATTGGAAAAAAAATTCAACTATTGAAAAAAAAGATTATAGCACTATATTAGCTAAATTGCTCTATATTCGTTTTTTTTTTTTTTCGAATATTCGTTATATTGCTATATATTCTTGTTTTAGAATATTACGAATATTCGAAAAACTAATATATTCGTTTTTTCAAATATTCTAAAACAAGAATATATAGCAATATAGCGAATATAAAAAAACCAAAAACAAATATAGAGCAATTTAGCTAATATAGTGCTATAATCTTTTTTTCAATAGTTGAAATTTTTTTCCAATCTGAACTTCAGATGAGAAAAAAATTACAGCTATTAGACAAAGAAGATTATAGCACTATATTAGCTAAATTGCTCTAGATACATGGCTTGCAATGAAGTGTCAGAGGTGAAAAAAACTTTTATCACACTTGGTAATGACGTACAGGATTTTGCATCCAGCATTTCATTTTCTGAAGTTCTGCCTGTGCATAATGTTCAGAATGATAGGCAGAGGCGCATAAAGGAGTTCAACATATGGCTTGGTAAATGGTGTCAAGAGCAAGGATTTGGCTTTGTTTCTCATGATAGCTCTACTTGGAATAGAAAGGAACTGTACAAAAAAGATGGTTTGCATCTTTCTCTCAAAGGAACAAATGTACTTAGTGAACAACTCCAAGAATTTGCGGAAGAGTATTTAAACTAGGAAGGGGGGGCAAAAGAGTGAAAATAAAAGAGTCCAATTGCCCCCCGAAACAATGCCAGAACAGGTCAGAAGCACAGAGGTTAAGAAATGATAAGCTCAGAGTCCTGTCTACAAATGCTCGCAGTTTAGGTAAAAAAATCAATGAACTTGGGTCAATAATGGCATCTGAGAATGTAGATTTAGTGGCTGTTACGGAGACATGGTTTAATGAAAGAAATGACTGGGACATAACCATACCAGGGTACTCTTTATACAGAAGAGACAGAGAAGGCAAGAAAGGAGGAGGAGTGGCCCTGTATGTGAAAGATAGCATTAAATCTAACCTAATACAAGTTGGTGAGGCCAACATAGAGTCAGTTTGGGTTACGTTGCAGTTTGCTAACCATGCAGTAACTCGTGTAGGTGTGATATATAGACCACCTGGTCAAGTTAAAGAACTAGATGATCTACTAGTTGAAGAAATAGCTAAAATGACAATGAAAGGAGAAGTTATCATTATGGGAGATTTCAATCTTCCAGATATAAACTGGAAAACCAAAATAGCAAGTTCTACCAGGAGTACAGATATTCTAAATTCCCTACTGGGGTTATCTCTACAACAAGTGGTTGAGGAGCCAACCCGGAGGGAGGCCTTTTTGGATTTGGTATTCACAAACGGGGATTCGGTATATGATGTCATTGTAGGCGAAACCTTGGGATCTAGTGATCACCAGTCAGTGTGGTTTAATATAAGAACTGTGAAAGAGTCCCACCACACAAAAACAAAAGTTTTAGATTTTATAAAAATAGACTTTTCAAAAATGAAATTAGTCATAAATGAGTCCTTATCAGACTGGAACGGATTACATGGAGTCCAGGAGAAATGGGACTACTTAAAAGGTGCATTATTGAAGGCAACAGAAAATTGCATTAGACTTGTCAGTAAAAACAAAAAAAGGAGGAGACCACTGTGGTACTCAGCAGAAGTGGCCCAAATCATTAAAAATAAAAAGCTAGCATTTTGTAATTATAAAAAAAAACCAGAGCAATGAAGATAAGGAAATCTACAAGATTAGGCAGAGAGAGGCCAAGCAAGTTATAAGAACTTCTAAAGCGCAGGCAGAAGAAAAACTAGCTCAGTCTATGAAAAAAGGGGATAAGACATTCTTCAGATATATAAATGAAAAAAGGAAATTAAAACAAGGAATAACTAAATTAAAAACAAAGGACGGAAGGTATGTAGAAGAGAATAAAGGGCTAGCCGACTGCCTTAATGAATACTTCTGTTCAGTTTTTACAAAAGAAAAAGGAGAAGGACCTCCACTAGAAAGAATGACTAATAAATCGTTTGATGCATGTATCTTTACAGAGGAAGATGTTCTAAGTTTGCTGTCTAAGGTGAAGACAAATAAGTCACAGGGGCCTGATGAGATACACCCAAAATTATTAAAAGAGCTTAGTGGTGAGCTGGCAAAACCGTTAACAGATTTATTTAACCAATCATTAGTAACAGGAGTCGTCCCGGAAGATTGGAAATTGGCTAATGTCGTGCCCATTCACAAGAAAGGTAGTAGGGAGGAATCGAGCAACTATAGACCAGTGAGTCTGACATCAATAGTAGGCAAATTAATGGAAACCCTATTAAAGGATAGGATTGTGGAACATCTAAAATCCCATGGATTGCAAGATGAAAAACAACATGGGTTTACTTCAGGGAGATCATGTCAAACAAATCTTATAGATTTTTTTGACTGGGTGAATAAAAAAATAGACGGTGGAGGTGCAGTAGACATCGCATATCTAGATTTTAGTAAGGCTTTTGACACTGTCCCACATAGAAGACTTATCAATAAACTGCAGTCATTGAGCATGGACTCCCATATTGTTGAGTGGATTAGGCAGTGGCTGAGTGACAGACAACAGAGGGTGGTAGTCAATGGAGAACATTCAAAACAAGGTCATGTTACCAGTGGGGTTCCACAGGGATCTGTACTGGGACCGATTTTGTTTAATATCTTCATAAGTGATATTGCAAAAGGCCTCGCTGGTAAGGTTTGTCTTTTTGCTGATGACACAAAGATAGGTAACAGGGTTGATGTTCCTGGAGGGAAACGCCAAATGGAAAAGGATTTAGGAAAACTAGAAGAATGGTTGGAACTCTGGCAACTGAAATTTAATGTGGATAAGTGCAAGATAATGCACCTGGGGCGTAAAAACCCAAGGGCAGAATATAGAATATTTGACACAGTCCTGACCTCAGTATCTGAGGAAAGGGATTTAGGAGTAATTATTTCAGAAGACTTAAAGGTGGGAAGACAATGTAATAGAGCAGCACGAAATGCCAGCAGAATGCTTGGATGAATAGGGAGAGGTATAAGCAGTAGAAAGAGTGAAGTGCTTATGCCGCTGTACAGAACACTGGTGAGACCTCACTTGGAGTATTGTGCGCAGTACTGGAGGCCATATCTCCAGAAGGATATAGATACTCTAGAGAGAGTTCAGAGAAGAGCTACTAAACTAGTACATGGATTGCAGGATAAAACTTACCAGGAAAGGTTAAAGGACCTTAATATGTATAGCTTGGAAGAAAGAAGAGACAGAGGGGATATGATAGAAACTTTTAAATACATAAAGGGAATCAACTCGGTAAAGGAAGAGAGCATATTTAAAAGAAGAAAAACTACCACAAGAGGACACAGTTTTAAATTAGAGGGGCAAAGGTTTAAAAGTAATATAAGGAAGTATTACTTTACTGAGAGAGTAGTGGATGCATGGAATAGCCTTCCTGCAGAAGTGGTAGCTGCAAATACAGTGAAGGGGTTTAAGCATGCATGGGATAGGCATAAGGCCATCCTTCATATAAGATAGGGCCGGGGGCTATCCATAGTATTCAGTATATTGGGCAGACTAGATGGGCCAAATGGTTCTTATCTGCCGACACATTCTATGTTTCTACATTCTTTTTTTCTTCAAATATTCGCTATATTGCTATATATTCTTGTTTTAGTATATTACGAATATTTGAAAAACGAATATATTAGTTTTTTCGAATATTCTAAAACAAGAATATATAGCAATATAGCGAATATTCAGAAAAAAAACAAATATAGAGCATTTTAGCTAATATAGTGCTATAATCTTCTTTGTCTAATAGTTGTAATCTTTTTCTCATCTGAAGTTCAGATTAGAAAAAAATTTCAACTATTGAAAAAAAAGATTATAGCACTATATTAGCTAAATTGCTCTATATTAGTTTTTTTTAATATTCGCTATATTGCTATATATTCTTGTTTTAGAATATTACGAACATTCGAAAAAACTAATTTATTCGTTATAGTGCTATATATTCATTTTTTAGAATATTCATCATTTTTCCCATTTAAAGTCATGATTCCTCCCTGCTTCTTGCTCGTGGGCCAATGAGTCATTGGCCCACATAGTCTAGGCTCAAATGCCAGTACGTCTTCTTTAGTCTCCTGTATTACGTCTTTTAAACTACGAGAACTGTCATCTTCCTTTGTTCTGGCCCATCTACCAAAATTTCTGCAATATTCTATGCCCGATGTGTCCGGGTGGTGGTGCCTGAGGGGCTTGATTGTCTCCTGGTCCCCCTTCTCCATCCACTGGTGGAGGTGGAGGGACTTGTGGGGTGAATGCGGTACGTATGGTGACCCGGATAGAGTCCTGTACGCAGTCTACGTGGGGGTGCCCCACATGCTCTACAAGTTTCTGTCCAGTAAGGATTCTGGTTTCCACACATTTTACATGTCCAGCCTGGTCTATCCATCGTCCCAGAATATGACGGTGGGGGAGCTGAAAGTGGCGGACATATTTTCTTTGTCTCACTGTCACTGTCATGTTTTATACTTGTGTCATAATACAAATTTCCTCCAAATGTTACATTTGCTTTGGTATGTGCAACAATACGTTTATAATGTATGCTCAGGTTATGTGTATACTTTCAAAAGCTTGAAATAATGCTGACCTTTATGTTGTTGTTTATTTCTTGTCGGAAAACAATAAAAACAATTTTAAAACAAAACAAATGTTACATTTGGCCATTTCTCATTCTTCACTTTCTCTGCTGCCCGACACCAACATTCCACAACCTCCTCACATTCCTGATCCTTCATCCAACCACTATGTGTTCTTTTGAACCTTACCCAAACTTCAGAATCTAAGTTACCATGTTTAATACCCGCCTTCTGTAACACCTTCTCTGTCTTTTTTGTCTTGTTTTCCTCCTACATCTTTGACTATGTGCTAGAGTGCTTGGCTAATTTATATCCCTCAGGTATATGTCTATGTGTTAAGAAATTTTCTACCAGACGTCTGAAATATCTACAGTTATTACTGTACAATCACCCATGTGCTTCCTTATAGCTGACTTCCCCATTAATCTCCTGTTAACGTATCAACTACTGTATATTACACATAGGAAAACTCTATATTGTCTTAACACTTTCTCAGAGGACCCCATGTTTCACTATTTCCTCTACGGGCATTTTCTGTGATACGATACAAAATTCAAACAACAACCAGTACGTAAATCACAACACCAATAACCAAACCAAACGTTTCCCAAGACCAATCAAATTTCATATCTCAGCATAAATAGGTTCTTACCATTTTAAAGAGAAACTTCAATAGACCCACTGTCTCGGACCCAGGACACAGGAAACACAGATATATTTTTGTAAGAATAAGCTTCTTACCTTACAGCGCTGTTTGTAGTATCTGTGAGTCTGGGTCTCCTCCTGTTGCGGCTGGACCCATAAGGTCAGAGTTCACTGGTTAAGCCCCACGTTTAGGCGCCAAAGAAATTGTGGGGGCAAAGACCCCTTACTCTATTTTATGCTGAGTTCCAAATTATATGTGCCCATAATGATGATGAGCACCCATCTGAGCATTGATTTGACCGACACTCGAGTGATCAAACAATCTCTGTTTATTCAAACAAAATGCATATAATATTATACTGTCTTGGCGAGGAGGGGGTGGAAAAGCCACCACACACGTCTCATGAAGGTCATGACTATATCTGTACATATATGTGCTTACAGAAACAGAGAATATTAAATGTCAATTAACCGCAGACGCATTCAATTCAGAATACAGGAAATAAGCGTTAGAGCTAGCAGTTTCCATCTATCGAAAATAGCAAAGGTGGGGGCTAAGTTACTTCCTCCAGGGACTTTCTGCATGTCAAAGTTTCTGATCTATTAACTTCAAAAAGGTCATACAATGTAAAATGGCTCCTGCAGACACCAAGATGGAGTCTCATCCCTCACAGTAACTCTATGGATTGTCTGTGTCATGCTGGGATACTATGAGTCCTCCAGAATGAAAATTGCTCTTTGTTACTCTCTCCGCTCTTAATAATAGGGGAGCACCCTGAATGGGAAATCTCAAAATTCCCAAATAGAGTAATTTTTTATAGAAATGGGTTTGCTAATACAGATTGCCCCTTTAATACAGGTATACCCAATACTTTCCATTTATTTCCTACCACCTATATGTACAGGAGATACAGTACAGCGCATTCGGAAAGTCTTCGGACCTTTTCACCTTTTTCACATTTTGTTATGTTGCAAACTTGTATAAAAAAATCTATTTTTCCCCATCATTCTGCACTTTCATGAGAGAGTGAAAACAGAATTCTCAAAATCTTTTTAATATATAGAAAGGAAAAAGTAAAATCTTGCATTGACATAAGTATTCAGACCCGTTACTCAGTACTTGTTGAAGCACCTTTGGCAGCAATTATAGCCTCTAGTCTTCTAGGGTATGATACCACAAGGTTTGCACACCTTAATTTTCCACAATTCTTCTCTGCAGATCCTCTCATGGCTCTGGCTGGGCCACTCAAGGACATTCACAGATATGTCCCTAAGCCCCTCTTGTGTTGTCTTGGGTCATTGTCTTGTTGAAAGGTGAACTTTAGGCCCAGTCTAAGGTTCAAAGCACTCTGGATTAGATTTTTTATTAATAATATAAAAAATGAATATGGCTGGCTCGTAGCAGTTCATTTGCGTCTTTTAATAAATTAGTTCATATATGTATACAAAAGGCATTTAATAAATCACTACATGTATAACAAATGGCCCTATTCTAATCCCTAAATAGTACAAATTCATATAATTATTAAAACCTCATATTTAAAACACATGTACAAACGGTATAGTTGTTAGATGACCCAAGTCCCTAATGTGGAGCTCTCACATTAAAAATAAATAAATAAAACAAAGTGGCTATCATAGCTGCATCTACAATATATTCAGCGCTTTATGTGTCAATACAATTTATGTCCAATACACTTCCCAGCTGTAAAGTGTCCGCATTGTATTGCTCTAATGTTGCGTGCAGCACTTAACCGCATTAAACCGGCAGTCACTGGAGTGTATACATACTATATTGATACCAGTGTTAGGCCTCTTTCACACGGGCATTGCGGGTGTGTTGCGGGAAAAGATGCGCGTGCGTTGTGGGAAAATGCACGATTTTTCAGCACGATTGCAAAGCGTTTTAATGCGTTTTGCACGCGCGTGAGAAAAATCGGCATGTTTGGTACCCAGACCCGAACCAGGACTTCTTCACAGAAGTTCAAGTTTGGGATCGGTGTTGTGTAGATTTTATTATTTTCCCTTATAACATGGTTATAAGGGAAAATAATAGCATTCTTTTTGCAAGTCTGACATGTGTCACTTTATGTGTAACTTTATGTGGTAATAACATTAAAACACTTCTACTTATCCAGGCCATTCTGAGATTGTTTTCTTGTCACATATTGTGCTTCATGACAGTGGTAAAATTTAGTCAAAATATTTCATTTTTAATTATAAAAAAAATACCAAATTTACCAAAAATTGGGAAAAATTTGCAACAGATAGTGATAACTCAAACAATAGTTATTACTTTACATTCCCCATATGTCTACTTCATGTTTGGATCATTTTGTGAATGCCATTTTATTTTTTGGGGACGTTAGAAGGCTTAGAAGTTTAGAAGCAAATCTTGAAATTTTTCAGAAAATTTCCAAAACCCACCTTTTAAGGACCAGTTCAGGTCTGAAGTCACTTTGTGAGGCTTACATAATAGAAACTACCCAAAAATGACCCCATTTTAGAAACTACACCCCTTAAGGTATTCAAAACTGATTTTACAAACTTTGTTACCCCTTTATGTGTTCTACAAGAATTAAAGGAAAATGGAGATGAAATTTCAGAATTTCACTTTTTTGGCAGATTTTCCATTTTAATCAATTTTTTCCACTAACAAAGCAAAGGTTAACAGCCAAACAAAACTCAATATTTACTGATCTAATTATGTAGTTTATATAAACACCCCATATGTGGCCGTAAACTACTTACGGGTACACGGCATTGCGCAGAAGGAAAGGAACGCCATATGGTTTTTGGAAAGCAAATTTAACTGTGATAATTTTAAGCTGCCATGTCACATTTGAAGACCCCCTGATGCACCCCTAGAGTAGAAACTCCAAAAAAAGACCCCATTTTGGAAACTACGGGATAAGGTGTCAGTTTTGTTTGTACTATTTTAGGGTACATATGTTTTTTGGTTGCTCTATATTACACTTTTTTTTGAGGCAAGGTAGCAAAAAATAACAGTTTTAGACAAGTTTTTATTTTTTGTTATTTACAATGTTTATCTGACAGGTTAGAGCATGTGGTATTTTTATTGAGCAGGTTGTTACGGATGCGACAATACCAAATATGACTTTTTTTGGTTGTTTGTTTCAGTTTTACATAATAAAGCCTTTTTGGAAAAATATATCTGAAAGCCATATTTATTTATATTTTGGGGGCGACTGTCTTATGTAGGGGCAAATTTTTTGTTGGGATGAGATGACGATTTCATTTGTACTATTTTAGGGTGCGTATGACTTTTTGATCGCTTAGTATTACACTTTTTGTGATGTAAGGTGACAAAAAATGGCTTTTTTGACACACTTTTTATTTTTTTATTTTTACGGTGTTCACCTGAGGAGTTAGTTCATGTGATATTTTTATAGAGCAGGTTGTTACAGACGCGGCAATACCTAATATGTCAACTTTTTTTAATTTTTTTAACATTTAAAAGCAATAAAGCAATTTTTTACAATAAAAGCATTTTTGAAACAAAGAAAAACCTGTTTTAGTGTCTCCATAGTCTGAGAGCCATATTTTTTTTAATTTGGGGGCATTGTCTTAGGTAGGTGCTCATTTTTTGAGGAATGAGGTGACGGTTAGATTGGTACTATTTTGGGGGCATACAACTTTTTGATCGCTTGGTGTTGCACTTTTAGTGATGTAAGGTGACCAAAAAAATGTTTTTTTAGCATTGTTTTTATTAAATTTCTTTGACGGTGTTCATCTGAGGTGTTAGTTCATGTAATATTTTTATAGAGCTGGTTGATACGGACGCGGCATTGCCTAATATGTATTCTGTTCTTATTTCCCTATTTAAAAAATAATATTTACTTTATTTTTGGGAAAAGGGCGCTTTTTTTTTTTTTACTTGAAACATTTACTTTTATTTTGTAAAACTTTCTTTTTTTAAACTTTTTTTCCACTTTATTTTTTGTCCCACTTTGGGAATTTAACTTTTGGGGGTCTGATCCCCTTTACAATGCATCACAATATTTCTGTATTGTGATGCATTGGCTGTAAGTGTATTATCAGTGTAATACACTTACAGCCTGCTTGCCTGTGAGATCCAGGGGGCTGGATCTCACAGGCTAAGAGGGAAGGCAGCCGCGATGCCTTAGTATGGCATCAGGCTGCCTTCCCTGCCATCAGGTCCCCGTCACAGCAGTGCGGGGACCCGATGGCTGCTTCCTCCCTCCCCATACATCACACGTGCCGCGATCAGCACAGACTGTGGCACATCAAAGGTTAATGCGCCAGCATCTGTGTTTTCACCGATGCCGGCGCATACAGCAGGGGTCCGGCTATTAGTCACTGCTCCTGCACCCGCCCAATCAGCCCGCTGTAATAGTACAGTGCTCGGTGGCAAGTCGCGCCCAGCTGCGCCGCACTATTACGGCGCTAGTCGGGAAGGGGTTAAGCTGAACTCCCGCAGCTTTCAGCTACGTGTGCTCTCGCCCAATATTTTCAAGCTTGTGCGCTCAGGGCTTCACGCTGGATGTTAGTCCAAGATTTGTTCTTATAATCTTTGTATATAAATTACTGTCAGTAATGTCCACTTACTGTCCGCTACCAGACGCGTTTCGGACCAGTAATGTTCCTTCCTCAGTGGTATAGAATTAGAATAAATATTCCTCAGTGGTATAGAATTAGAATGAATAATAGGAAGAAACTCGTCTGGTGGTGGCCAGTAAGTGAACATTACGGACAGTGATTTATATACGAAGATTATAAGAACAAATCTTGGACTAACATCAAGCGTGAAACCCTGGGCGCACAAGCTTGAAGATATTGGGTGAGAGCACACGGAGCTGAAAGCTGCGGGAGTTCAGCTTAAAGATCGCAGCAGGCAACTGCACCTACAAGCTGCAATCACAACGAACCCAGCACAGTCGAGAGTGGCACTGAGCAGTCTTACACTGGTATCAATATACAGGCTGGGCCATGGTGAAGAGAACACCGCGAGGAGGTGATTTAGACCGCATTCTCCTACAAAAGGAGGCACAATGGATCTTTAGAATGGGGACCACCAAACCTAATGGTTTGAATGATGCAATTTCCTTTGTCCCGTTTATATGATATATCTAGGATCCATTGATGTACACTGTGGTCATTTCTTGCCTCCTGTGATTTGGACTATACTATGCCATGGTTGTCCCTGCCAGACCATACCTATACATGTGAAGTGGTTTTCATGAGTCGGACTAGGTTCAGAGGATACTGTATTTTGGCTAATCATTATTTAGATTGGCTTGATATGCTAGTTTACCTATAGATACATATTATCAGTAGTGGTATGATCCACTACCTATGGGCAAGTGCACATACACACTCATCTTTGATCGACATGTATTTATAATGATGTGTGTGTATTTTCATTTGGTAATTTGCCTGTAACTTAGTTGCCACTTCCACATTATGTCACATGTGTTTATTCTGTATATCTATTTTGTATATTTTGTAGGTTTATTATTATTTGCTTCATGATCCCCTATTTGCTCTCTGAATACTGCTACCTGTTCATATACAAGGCCGCCATTGATATTCCCTGCTACACTGTTACCATTCAGCGCTTGAGCGCTGACCCCCTGGACACATCCCTATTCCTCCGTTGTTGGTAGTGAACTAGCCCATTATGAATGATTCTTGTGGTGGATTGGCTACCGATAGGAGGTGTGTCCATGGGGGCGTGGTGTCTGCCCTTTAAATCACGGCGTCTGGCTGGCCGCTTCGCGGCCATTACAGTGCCGAGACTATGTTTGTCAAAAGCAGTACACCGTGTTCCACACTAGGATTCGGTGTTACTCACTAACATCTTTATGTAGTTCGCCGATTCCCAGACTAGGGTATCGGGTTAGGCAGTGAAGGTGTTGTAGCTACACAGGCTCCTGATGAAGCGCACTGATAAGGTGCACGGAAACGCGTAGAGCCGTAGTTCAGCATATACAGGTGGGCTGTCTGCTGCATGTACCCTTATCAGCAGAAGCCTTCACTTGTGTTATCGACGCACCTACATTGGGGCTAGTGTTTGGAGTTACGGCACAGTACACTGCCGCTCCCTGCACTAACCGTTACTGCCCAGCGATATTACAGTCACTGGCCAGTGTTATATGTGTGCTGCGTGTGGTATGCCCTATATGGATGTTGAGCCATTCAACATAGACACATTCCCAGAGGTCATACCACTCCTGTAATATCCTACCAGCACATATTACTACTGAGAGGCAGTACTTTGTATCTCATAGTATCACATTTGATTCTCTGTGCAGTGGTTCTATACATTTTTTAACATATTAGTCCGTCTATCTGTTTGTTACACCTCAGTGGGCCTCCAACACACCCGAGTTGGGAGGATCCCTGCCAATACAATTATAGGTTGTACCATCTGGATAGACGGTTTTGATTCCATGTCCTATGATTATTGTAGGTTTTCACCCCTATCCCCTAAAGCACTAATAAACTGTTTATTATTTTTGCTCTCTTTTAACGTCCCTTTACCAATATTTGTTCTGTTTGTTATTTAGGGACATGTACCTCTTACACTTTGCTATAGTAATTTTGTGCGAATTGTGAAGTTACTAAACAAAACCACCACTATTGGCCTGACACTAACCCACATTGGATAGATCCCTCCAAGACTGTTGGAACAAAAAAATTGATGGTATGGTGTGGTATATGGGGTACAAAGATAGTGGGGCCATTCTTCATCAATGGAAACCTCAAGGCCACTGGATATGCGAAATTGCTACATGATGATGTGTTTCCCTCTTTATGCACTGAAGCTGGCACGTTTCCTGAGTTTTTCCAGCAAGATGGTGCACCACCACATTATGGGTGTCAGGTCCGAGCATTCCTAGATGAACAGTTTCCTGGAAAGTGGATTGGTCATCGTGGGCCAGTTGAATGGCCCCCAAGGTCTCCCGATCTGACCTCCTTAGACTTTTATCTTTGGGGTCATCTGAAGGCAATGGTCTATGCTGTGAAGATACGAGATGTGCAGCACCTGAAACTACGGATACTGGAAGCCTGTGCTAGCATTTCTCCTGCGGTGTTGCTATCAGTGTGTGAAGAGTGGGAGAAGAGGGTTGCATTGACAATCCAACACAATGGGCAGCACATTGAACACATTTTATAAGTGGTCAGAAACTTGTAAATAACTCATGAAAGAATAAAGTTACGTTAAAACCGAGCACACCATTGTTTTTCTTGTGAAATTCCCAATAAGTTTGATGTGTCACATGACCCTATTCCTATTGAAAAAACAAAAGTTGGATTCAAAATGGCCGACTTCAAAATGGCCATCATGGTCACCACCCACATATACTAATGTGCCACAAACAAGAAGTTAATATCACCAACCATTCCCATTTTAATAAGGTGTATCCATATAAATGGCCCACCCTGTAGTGTATATACACTCCAGTGACTGCCTGTTTAATGCTGTTAAGTGCTGCACGCAGTATTAGAGATATACAATACGGACACTTTACAGCTGGGATGTGTATTGGACATAAATTGTATTGACACATGAAGCACTGATTATAAATGCAGCTACGTTGATCATATAGCTCCTGAGACATTCACTGCAATTGAAGCCCATATAATACCAAGCAACAAAAGATATAAATCTTCATTACTTACACAGAATTCATTGTTTGAAACCTGTCCAGTTAAATGTCCTAATTTTTTTCATAGCCGCTTTGTTTTATTTTATTTTTTAATGTGAGAGCTCCACATTAGGGACTTGGGTCCTCTAACAACTATACCGTTTGTACATGTGTTTTAAATATGAGGTTTTAATAATTATATGAATTTGTACTGTTTAGGGATTAGAATAGGGCCATTCGTTATACATACAGTCAGGTCCATAAATATTGGGGCATCGACACAATTGTAACATTTTTGGCTCTATACACCACCACAATGTATTTGAAATGAAACGAACAAGATGTGCTTTAACTGCAGACTGGCATCTTTAATTTGAGGGTATTTATATCCAAATCAGGTGAACGGTGTAGGAATTACAACAGTTTGCATATGTGCCTCCCACTTGTTATGGAACCAAAAGTAATGGGACAATTGGCTTCAAAGCTGTTCCATGGCCAGGTGTGTGTTATTCCCTCATTATCCCAATTACAATGAGCAGATAAAAGGTCCACAGTTCATTTCAAGTGTGCTATTTGCATTTGGAATCTGTTGCTGTCAACTCTCAAGATGAGATACAAAGAGCTGTCACTATCAGTGAAGCAAGCCATCTTTAGGCTGAAAAACAAAACAAACCCATCAGAGAGAAAGCAAAAACATTAGGCGTGGCCAAAACAACTGTTTGGAACATTCTTAAAAAGAAGGAACGCAACTGTGAGCTCAGCAACACCAAAAGACCTGGAAGACCACGGAAAACAACTGTGGTGGATGACCGAAGAATTCTTTCCCTGGTGAAGAAAACACCCTTTACAACAGTTGGCCAGATCAAGAACACTCTCCAAGAGGTAGGTGTATGTGTGTGTCAAAGTCAACAATCAAGAGGGTTCACCACAAGATGTAAACCATTGGTGAGCCTCAAAAACAGGAAGGCCAGATTAGAGTTTTCCTAACGACATCTAAAAAAGCCTTCACAGTTCTGGAACAACATCTTATGGACAGATGAGACCGAGATCAACTTGTGCCAGAGTGATGGGAAGAGAAGAGTATGGAGAAGGAAAGGAACTGCTCATGATCCTAAGCATACCACCTCATCAGTGAAACATGGTGGTGGTAGTGTCATGGCGTGGGCATGTATGGCTGCCAATGGAACTGGTTCTCTTGTATTTATTGATGATGTAACTGCTGACAAAAGCAGCAGGATGAATTCTGAAGTGTTTCGGGCAATATTATCTGCTCATATTCAGCCAAATGCTTCAGAACTCATTGGACGGCGCTTCACAGTGCAGATGGACAATGACCCAAAGCATACTGCAAAAGCAACCAAAGAGTTTTTTAAGGGAAAGAAGTGGAATGTTATGCAATGGCCAAGTCAATCACCTGACCTGAATCCGATTGAGCATGCATTTCACTTGCTGAAAACTGAAGGGAAAATGCCCCAAGAACAAGCAGGAACTAAAGACAGTTGCAGTAGAGGCCTGGCAGAGCATCACCAGGGATGAAACCCAGCGCCTGGTGATGTCTATGCATTCCAGACTTCAGGCTGTAATTGACTGCAAAGGATTTGCAACCAAGTATTAAAAAGTGAAAGTTTGATTTATGATTATTATTCTGTCCCATTACTTTTGATCCCTTAACAAGTGGGAGGCACATATGCAAACTGTTGTAATTCCTACACAGTTCACCTGATTTGGATGTAAATACCCTCAAATTAAAGATGACAGTCTGCAATTAAAGCACATCTTGTTAGTTTCATTTCAAATCCATTTTGGTGGTGTATAGAGCCAAATATTTTAGAATTGTGTTGATGTCCCAATATTTATGGACCTGACTGTATAGTGATTTATTAAATGCCTTTTGTATACATATTTGAACTGATTTAAGAAAATATGAAAATGAACTGCTGAGAGCCAGCCATATTCATTTTTTCTATTAAAGTACGTAGATAACTGTGGGGTTATCAGTGTGCCGGGCTCCAGACCAGTTGGTGAGCATCCTCAAGTAGATTAATATTTGCATTTGTATTTATTAATAATATCTCTGTACTTTGCTCTATTGAGCTTTCTTTCAACCCTGACTAGTCTCTCAGTCCTGGCCACTAAAAATCACCCACACAACATGATGCAGCCACCACCATACTTCACTGAAGGGATGGTATTGAATGGGTGCCAGGTTTCCTCTAGACATGACGACTGAAATTGAGGTAAAAAAGTTAAATTTTGGTTTCATCAAACCAGAGAATCTTGTTTCTCACAATATGAGAGTTGTTTAGGTGCTTTTCTAAAAACTCCCGGGGGGGAAGGGGGAGGGGCTGTTATGTGGATTTTACTGAGGTGAGGCTTCTTTCTGGCCATTCTGTCATAAATCCCAGATTGGTGGAGTGCTGCAGTGATGATTGACCTTTTGGAAGTTCTGCACACAGGATCTTTGGAGCTCAGCCATAATGACCACTGGGTTCTTGGTCATCACTGTTACCAAGGCCCTTTACCCCCTGACAAGTAAGTTTGGTGTGGCGGCCTACTCTAGAAAGAGTCCTGGTTGTTCCAAACTTCTTCCATTTAAGAAATATGGAGGTCACTCCGCTCTTGGGAAATTTCAGCGCAGCAAAAAAAAAAATTGTACTCTTTTCCAGATCTGAGCCTCTACACAATCCTGTTTCTGGACTCTATAGGCAGTTGTTTCCTCCTCATGGTTTTTGCTCTGATAATCATTGTCGGCTGTGAGACTTTATATAGGCAGGGGTGTGTCTTTCCAAATCATGTCCAATCAACTGAATTTACCACAGGTGGACTCCAATCAAGGCTTTTTTTTCCTTTTCAATAAATTTGCAAAAATTTCTAAAATTCTGTTTTCAATTTCTTATTATGGGGTATTGAGTCCAGATGGGGTGAAACGAAGGCCCAACCTGTGGCCCTGTTGCAAAACTACAACTTCTATCATGCCTCGACAGCCTACAGCTATGAGGGCATGCTGGGAGTTGTAGTTTTGCAACAGCTGGAGGGCCTCAGGTTGGGCATCTCTGCTCTAGACCATCAGCATTTACATTTTCCAATTCTATATTGGGACAAAAATTTACTAGACACTCTAATTTATGGATACTCATTTCAAATAGATAAATACCTAAAAAGACACTGCCTGCCTTATGTTTCTGTGGTGAAGTAATAACTAGGGTTGTCCCGATACCACTTTTTTAGGACCGAGTACAAGTACCGATACTTTTTTTCAAGTAGTCACCGATACCGAATACCGATACTTTTTTTAAAGTAGTCACCGATACCGAATACCGATACTTTTTTTAAATGTCATGTGACCGTTTTGGGGGATCTGTGGATCTGTGGATGACGCACTGTCATGTGGGGGATCTGTGGATGGCACTGTTATGGGGGACCTGTGGATGGCACTGTTATGGGGGATCTGTGGATGGCACTGTTATGGGGGATCTGTGGATGGCACTGTTATGGGGGATCTGTGGATGGCACTGTTATGGGGGATCTGTGGATGGCACTGTTATGGGGGATCTGTGGATGGCACTGTTATGGGGATTTGTGGATGGCACTGTTATGGGGATCTGTGGATGGTACTGCTATGGGGTGGGATATCTGTGGATGGCATTGTTATGGGGATCTGTGGATGGCACTGTTATGGGGGATCTGTGGATGGCACTGTTATGGGGGATCTGTGGATGGCACTGTTATGGGGATTTGTGGATGGCACTGTTATGGGGATCTGTGGATGGTACTGCTATGGGGTGGGATATCTGTGGATGGCATTGTTATGGGGTGGGGGGATCTGAGGATGGCATTGTTATTTGGTGGGGGATCTGTGGATGGTGCTGTTATAGGGGATCTGTGGATGGAACTGTTATGGGGAGGATCTGTGGATGACACTGCTATATGTCATCCACAGATCCCCCTCATAACAGTGTCCCCCAATACACCGGGCCCCGCCGCTCACCGAAGTATTTATAAACGTGAATCCTTATCCTGTTATTAAGTTGAACTAACGCTGCCCTCTCCCATGTTCCCCTGTATCCCCCTGTATCCCCACAGCACTTACTTAAGCTTCCATAGCAGGCAGAGCGGACGGCACCAGTAACGTCACTCACTGACGTCGCGCGTCTGCTCCGCCTGCTTCATTCATAAAGTGGGCGGAGCAGACGCTCTACGTCAGTGAGTGACGTTACTGCTGCCGTCTGCTCTGCCTGCTATTGAAGCTTACAGGGGGATACAGGGGAACATGGGAACATGGGAGAGGGCAGCGTTAGTTCAACTTAATAACAGGATAAGGATTCACGTTTATAAATACTTTGGTGAGCGGCGGGGCCGGGTGTAAGAGTACAGGGACTGCACCGGGCCCCGCCCATAGTTACGGACTCCAGCCCCTCCTCTCTCCCGATGCTGCATCTTTGCCGGGCCGCAAAAATATTCATTGCGGGAAAAAAAAAAAGTATTCTATTTATGTATCGGGGCGGGGTATCGGCGGCTGAGTACCGCCGAGAAAACTCGGAATCGGTCCCGATACCGATACTAGTATCGGTATCGGGACAACCCTAGTAATAACTAATACATATTATAAAAGAATACTACGCATCCGCCTTTAATCACATGGAGAGAGGAGGCCCAGCCCCAATCAGTCCTTTCCCCATTGCTTCTGGGAGGAGAAAACCTGGACAGGATTCCCTCCCCAGAGGAACTGCAATGTTAGCATATGCGAGGGTGAAGAAAAGACATGGAAAAGCATAGAGGAAAAATCAAACACCACGTCCTACTGTCCAGGGTTTCAGAAATCCAGCAAAATAATAGTGACCCATGTTGATCTTTGCTATGAAGCATCCTCAATTGAATGCATACCACTAAGATTTTAGTAACTGTATATTTGCTATCTGGAGGCTTTAACATTGATAAGTAGTTAGTAAAGTATGTTAACATGAAAATTACCCGTCAATAAGAATATGTACATGTGGGTATATCAGCATAGTACTTTGCATTGTTTTATGGTTATTTTGTAACTGGAAATAAAAAGTGTTATTACATTTGAGACTGTTCCCTCTGTATAACACTGGTCCAAATTTAACAGGGCAGGTGTCTGTAACACTTGAGGCTGCTTACCTTAGGCATGAGTCACTTGCTCTTCTTAACACTCCCAAAAGATTAAAATATCTGTGTCACAACAGGAAAATAATCTTGTTGCCATACAGCAGGGGATCTCATCTCCGATATTCCATGACTCTTCAAAGGCCAAGGCTTGGAGTGATGTATCCGAATACATGTGGCTCAAGATTTTTCACACGCCTTAATGAGCTAAGTATCTACTAAATACAGCAAAGATAAAATGAATAGACACATCGAAATACTATAGTTTTCTTCTAATTAGTAAGAGCAAACCAATTTCTTATGCCAGGTACATACTTACTACTAAGTCTGCTAGGACTGTAAAAATAAAAATAGTTCAGAAGAGAAGACACAGGCATGTACACTATACTCTCCTTAAAAGAGCACCACTTACAAATGCTACAGAGTGCTATTGGAGGATAAATGCAGATGCCAAAAAAACACTGGTGCAATGGGGCCCACATTTGACACCAACATCATCAATAACATGTTTTCCACTAGACAACAAGGGAGTCACTAGGGTTTGCAAAACTATTCATTCAAAGTTTGACTGCACTTTTAAAGAGTGTCCATTTTTTCAACAGTTTTTCAGCCATTGTTCAAGCAAGGATAAAAAAAACTTAGTAAAATATGTTATTACAGACAAAATAGCCTATTTCTCCACTTATCAGACTCCTCCGCTCCTGTGCCCGCTTTGCTAACTCTCATTTCAGTGCTCAAATCCATGACATGACCGTTTACTATGAAAAATCATCTGAAAGGCATGCTTTAACCAAGCAATGAATGTTCTATCAATCAGTACGTACCAACATGACTTAGTAAGTGATCACCATGTACCAACTGTGGACTGAATACCAGACCAAAACAAATGTAGGCTAGAAGAACATTGTACTTGGATTTCAATTGAGTGACAGACATTGGATATGAAAAAGACCACTAGTTAAAAGAGTTTTCCGGGTTATAGATAGAGATGTCGCGAACATAAAATTTTCCGTTCGCGAACGGCGAACGCGAATTTTCGCAAATGTTCGCGAACGGGCGAACCGGGCGAACCGCCATAGACCTCAATAGGCAGGAGAATTTTAAAACCCACAGGGACTCTTTCTGGCCACAATAGTGATGGAAAAGTTGTTTCAAGGGGACTAACACCTGGACTGTGGCATGCCGGAGGGGGATCCATGGCAAAACTCCCATGGAGTGTGGTAAGTTGAATTCGCAATGCGATTAATATAACCTGTATTAATCGCATTGCGATTACAACTTAGATCTGAGTTCCTAATGATTGTATTGCTAGAATTGACGAATATAACGAATATAGCACTATATTCTCAATCTTCGTTATATTCTAGCAATACAACCATTAGGAACCCAGCTCTAAGTTGAATTCGCAATGCGATTAATATAACCTGCATTAATCGCATTGCGATTACAACTTAGATCCAGTGGCGTTCTCACTCACAAGTTCAACTTCTAAACTTCGCAAGCAACCAAGCACGTCGCGCTGTCACGTGGTAAAGGGGGACGGGGTGTGACTCACTGCAGCCTGGTGAGTGGTGGGGCGCCGCGGCAGCTGCCCTGCAGGAGTCTCAGGTGCCGAGAGGAGGAGGTAGGTAGAGCGGCTCTGACTTTATAGACCAAATTATTTTAATAATACCCCAATAATAATAAGTTAATAACCTAACCCCATTCATAAATTACAGGTGGACTATTAGAGACGGCCCCAGGCCAGGAGACATAAGGGGTTGGGTTGAACTGTGGGCTGGGGCCACCCGGCCACATTTACTAATCTTTGCTCAGGGGGGCCCTCATAAATATAGACCCACATGGTGTGGACTGGTCATTTTTACTAAGGAATATAGTTTAAACGTTTATGTGCAAAAGAGAAAATAAGAAGTCAGCTCCAATCAGATATCTGCACATAGACCAAGACTCTGGGTCTATGCAGATATCTGATTGGAGCTGACTTAGTGACTTCTTTTTTTCTCTCTTTATCTCTTTATTATGGCTTGGGGGGGGGGGGCAGGGGGGAAACCATTTTCTACCTCACCGGGTGTCACCAGCCATAGCAACGCCGACCATTAGGAACAGCTCTAAGTTGAATTCGCAATGCGATTAATATAACCTGTATTAATCGCATTGCGATTACAACTTAGTTAAATTTGTGACACTGCAGCTTCAGAATGAATCTAAGATGGATGCTGTCCTTGCTTTTTGATAGGAGGTGGGAGGGTCTGGGAGGGAGGGTATGTTGATTGGCTGGAATGTGTCTGCTGACTGTGAGGTACAGGGTCAAAGTTTGCTCAATGATGATGTATAGGGGGCGGACCGAACATCGCACATGTTCGCCCGCCGCGGCGAACGCGAACAAGCTGTGTTTGCCGGGAACTGTTCGCCGGCGAATAGTTCGGGACATCTCTAGTTATAGATATTGATGACCTGTGTAGTGACCATGCCAGATCATTGCAGCTCAGCTCACATTCTCTTGAATCAATCTGGAAGCACAGCTCCATTCTCTGTGTGGTGGCCATGGTGGGAGCAGAGCTGTAGTCACTTAACACAGAATAGGACTGTGCTTCTGGATCCAGAGTTCTGGTGTTAGTTCCGGTGTGAGTGCCTGCTACGAACAGCTGATCAGTGGGGTGCTAGATATCAGACCTGCTCCAATCTGATACTGATCTCTTTAACCTGTAAAACCATTTAAATAGACTCAAGCTGTAGACCACTGCAACTTCCTCATAGCAGGTATTCTGTTGAATGGAAAAGGAGCTCAGAATAATAAACACAGTCTGACCCCTATTCGTCAAACTTTTTGCATAATTTCTGCACATATAATACCACAATGTGCCCAAATAATATGTTATGTCCAAATAATGTACCCTTAAACGGCCTAAATATTTCTGGTTGGGTTTAGCTTGGTCATGGGGGTTCTGTCTTTGAGAGACACTTTATTAACCACCTCCGGACCGCCTAACGCAGGATCGCGTTCCGGAGGTGGCAGCGCTGCGCACAGTCACGCATATACGCGTCATCTCGCGAGACGCGAGATTTCCTGTGAACGCGCGCACACAGGCGCGCGCGCTCACAGGAACGGAAGGTAAGAGAGTTGATCTCCAGCCTGCCAGCGGCGATCGTTCGCTGGCAGGCTGGAGATGTGTTTTTTTTAACCCCTAACAGGTATATTAGACGCTGTTTTGATAACAGCGTCTAATATACCTGCTACCTGGTCCTCTGGTGGTCCCCTTTGTTTGGATCGACCACCAGAGGACACAGGTAGCTCAGTAAAGTAGCACCAAGCACCACTACACTACACTACACCCCCCCCCATCACTTATTAACCCCTTATTAGCCCCTGATCACCCCTAATCACCCCTGATCACCCCATATAGACTCCCTGATCACCCCCCTGTCATTGATTACCCCCCTGTCATTGATCAACCCCCTGTAAAGCTCCATTCAGACGTCCGCATGATTTTTACGGATCCACTGATACATGGATCGGATCCGCAAAACGCATCCGGACGTCTGAATGAAGCCTTACAGGGGCATGATCAATGACTGTGGTGATCACCCCATATAGACTCCCTGATCACCCCCCTGTCATTGATTACCCCCCTGTCATTGATTACCCCCCTGTAAAGCTCCATTCAGATGTCCGCATGATTTTTACGGATGCACTGATACATGGATCGGATCCGCAAAACGCATCCGGTCGTCTGAATGAAGCCTTACAGGGGCATGATCAATGACTGTGGTGATCACCCCCCTGTCATTGATTACCCCCCTGTAAAGCTCCATTCAGATGTCCGCATGATTTTTACGGATGCACTGATAGATGGATCGGATCCGCAAAACGCATCCGGACGTCTGAATGAAGCCTTACAGGGGCATGATCAATGACTGTGGTGATCACCCCATATAGACTCCCTGATCACCCCCCTGTCATTGATTACCCCCCTGTCATTGATTACCCCCCTGTAAAGCTCCATTCAGATGTCCGCATGATTTTTACGGATGCACTGATAGATGGATCCGATCCGCAAAACGCATCCGGACGTCTGAATGAAGCCTTACAGGGGCATGATCAATGACTGTGGTGATCACCCCATATAGACTCCCTGATCACCCCCCTGTAAAGCTCCATTCAGATGTCCGCATGATTTTTACGGATGCACTGATACATGGATCGGATCCGCAAAACGCATCCGGTCGTCTGAATGAAGCCTTACAGGGGCATGATCAATGACTGTGGTGATCACCCCCCTGTCATTGATTACCCCCCTGTAAAGCTCCATTCAGATGTCCGCATGATTTTTACGGATGCACTGATAGATGGATCCGATCCGCAAAACGCATCCGGACGTCTGAATGAAGCCTTACAGGGGCATGATCAATGACTGTGGTGATCACCCCATATAGACTCCCTGATCACCCCCCTGTCATTGATCACCCCCCTGTCATTGATTACCCCCCTGTAAAGCTCCATTCAGATGTCCGCATGATTTTTACGGATGCACTGATAGATGGATCGGATCCGCAAAACGCATCCGGACGTCTGAATGAAGCCTTACAGGGGCATGATCAATGACTGTGGTGATCACCCCATATAGACTCCCTGATCACCCCCCTGTCATTGATCACCCCCCTGTCATTGATTACCCCCCTGTAAAGCTCCATTCAGATGTCCGCATGATTTTTACGGATGCACTGATAGATGGATCGGATCCGCAAAACGCATCCGGACGTCTGAATGAAGCCTTACACGGGCGTGATCAATGACTGTGGTTATCACCCCATATAGACTCCCTGATCACCCCCCTGTCATTGATCACCCCCCTGTCATTGATCACCCCCCTGTCATTGATCACCCCCCTGTCATTTATCACCCCCCTGTCATTTAGCACCCCTCTGTAAGGCTCCATTCAGATATTTTTTTGGCCCAAGTTAGCAGAATTTTTTTTTTTTTTTCTTACAAAGTCTCATATTCCACTAACTTGTGTCAAAAAATAAAATCTCACATGAACTCACCATACCCCTCACGGAATCCAAATGCGTAAAATTTTTTAGACATTTATATTCCAGACTTCTTCTCACGCTTTAGGGCCCCTAGAATGCCAGGGCAGTATAAATACCCCACATGTGACCCCATTTCGGAAAGAAGACACCCCCAGGTATTCCGTGAGGGGCATATTGAGTCCATGAAAGATTGAAATTTTTGTCCCAAGTTAGCGGAACGGGAGACTTTGTGAGAACAAAATTAAAAATATCAATTTCCGCTAACTTGTGCCAAAAAAAAAAAATTTCTATGAACTCGCCATGCCCCTCATTGAATACCTTGGGGTGTCTTCTTTCCAAAATGGGGTCACATGTGGGGTATTTATACTGCCCTGGCATTCTAGGGGCCCCAAAGCGTGAGAAGAAGTCTGGTATCCAAATGTCTAAAAATGCCCTCCTAAAAGGAATTTGGGCACCTTTGCGCATCTAGGCTGCAAAAAAGTGTCACACATCTGGTATCGCCGTACTCAGGAGAAGTTGGGGAATGTGTTTTGGGGTGTCATTTTACATATACCCATGCTGGGTGAGAGAAATATCTTGGTCAAATGCCAACTTTGTATAAAAAAATGGGAAAAGTTGTCTTTTGCCAAGATATTTCTCTCACCCAGCATGGGTATATGTAAAATGACACCCCAAAACACATTCCCCAACTTCTCCTGAATACGGCGATACCACATGTGTGACACTTTTTTGCAGCCTAGGTGGGCAAAGGGGCCCATATTCCAAAGAGCACCTTTAGGATTTCACAGGTCATTTACCTACTTACCACACATTAGGGCCCCTGGAAAATGCCAGGGCAGTATAACTACCCCACAAGTGACCCCATTTTGGAAAGAAGACACCCCAAGGTATTCCGTGAGGGGCATGGCGAGTTCCTAGAATTTTTTATTTTTTGTCACAAGTTAGTGGAAAATGCTTATTTTTTTTTTTTTTTTTTTTTTCATACAAAGTCTCATATTCCACTAACTTGTGACAAAAAATAAAAACTTCCATGAAATCACTTTGCCCATCAGCGAATACCTTGGGGTCTCTTCTTTCCAAAATGGGGTCACTTGTGGGGTAGTTATACTGCCCTGGCATTCTAGGGGCCCAAATGTGTGGTAAGGAGTTTGAAATCAAATTCTGTAAAAAATGACCTGTGAAATCCGAAAGGTGCTCTTTTGAATATGGGCCCCTTTGCCCACCTCGGCTGCAAAAAAGTGTCACACATCTGGTATCTCCGTAATCGGGAGAAGTTGGGGAATGTGTTTTGGGGTGTCATTTTACATATACCCATGCTGGGTGAGAGAAATATCTTGGCAAAAGACAACTTTTCCCATTTTTTTATACAAAGTTGGCATTTGACCAAGATATTTATCTCACCCAGCATGGGTATATGTAAAAAGACACCCCAAAACACATTCCTCAACTTCTCCTGAATACAGAGATACCAGATGTGTGACACTTTTTTGCAGCCTAGGTGGGCAAAGGGGCCCACATTCCAAAGAGCACCTTTCGGATTTCACAGGTCATTTACCTACTTACCACACATTTGGGCCCCTAGAATGCCAGGGCAGTATAACTACCCCACAAGTGACCCCATTTTGGAAAGAAGAGACCCCAAGGTATTCGCTGATGGGCATAGTGAGTTCATGGAAGTTTTTATTTTTTGTCACAAGTTTGTGGAATATGAGACTTTGTATGAAAAAAAAAAAAAAAAAAAAAAATCATCATTTTCCACTAACTTGTGACAAAAAATAAAAAATTCTAGGAACTCGCCATGCCCCTCACGGAATACCTTGGGGTGTCTTCTTTCCAAAATGGGGTCACTTGTGGGGTAGTTATACTGCCCTGGTATTCTAGGGGCCCAAATGTGTGGTAAGGAGTTTGAAATCAAATTCAGGAAAAAATGAGGAGTGAAATCCGAAAGGTGCTCTTTGGAATATGGGCCCCTTTGCCCACCTAGGCTGCAAAAAAGTGTCACACATCTGGTATCCCCGTACTCAGGAGAAGTTGAGGAATGTGTTTTGGGGTGTCTTTTTACATATACCCATGCTGGGTGAGATAAATATCTTGGTCAAATGACAACTTTGTATAAAAAAATGGGAAAAGTTGTCTTTTGCCAAGATATTTCTCTCACCCAGCATGGGTATATATAAAATGACACCCCAAAACACATTCCCCACCTTCTCCTGAGTACGGAGATACCAGATGTGTGACACTTTTTTGCAGCCTAGGTGGGCAAAGGGGCCCATATTCCAAAGAGCACCTTTCGGATTTCACAGGTCATTTTTTACAGAATTTGATTTCAAACTCCTTACCACACATTTGGGCCCCTAGAATGCCAGGGCAGTATAACTACCCCACAAGTGACCCCATTTTGGAAAGAAGAGACCCCAAGGTATTCGCTGATGGGCATAGTGAGTTCATAGAACTTTTTATTTTTTGTCACAAGTTAGTGGAATATGAGACTTTGTAAGGAAAAAAAAAAAAAATCATCATTTTCCGCTAACTTGTGACAAAAAATAAAAAGTTCTATGAACTCACTATGCCCATCAGCGAATACCTTAGGGTGTGTACTTTCAGAAATGGGGTCATTTGTGGGGTGTTTGTACTGTCTGGGCATTGTAGAACCTCAGGAAACATGACAGGTGCTCAGAAAGTCAGAGCTGCTTCAAAAAGCGGAAATTCACATTTTTGTACCATAGTTTGTAAACGCTATAACTTTTACCCAAACCATTTTTTTTTTACCCAAACATTTTTTTTTTATCAAAGACATGTAGAACTATAAATTTAGAGCAAAATTTCTATATGGATGTCGTTTTTTTTGCAAAATTTTACAACTGAAAGTGAAAAATGTCATTTTTTTGCAAAAAAATCGTTAAATTTCGATTAATAACAAAAAAAGTAAAAATGTCAGCAGCAATGAAATACCACCAAATGAAAGCTCTATTAGTGAGAAGAAAAGGAGGTAAAATTCATTTGGGTGGTAAGTTGCATGACCGAGCAATAAACGGTGAAAGTAGTGTAGGTCAGAAGTGTAAAAAGTGGCCTGGTCTTTCAGGGTGTTTAAGCACTGGGGGCTGAGGTGGTTAAAGGGAACCTTTGCAATTGTCCAGTCTCCCATCCCTTAAATTCAGCCTAGATAGGATTAAATGCCATTACTAAGGCTCTGCTCGTGTTATTTGTGGTCATCAGTGGTGCTCATTTATTTGCATCATCAGAATATTACTTTGGGATAATGAACAGGCAAGTAGTGCAATCGACCCCAACTTGCTACTATACTAGACTTTAAGGGGGTGCATGGTTTGGAATACATTTAAATACCATTTTTAAGAATAATCAGTTAATAAAATGGGCCCCCCTGCTCAGGACCCTCGTGTATTAGCCAAAGCAAAGAGAGCCTACAAAGAGAATTGTGTAACACGTCACCTGTGGTAGCTCCGCAAACTGAATGCCTGTTACTTGTCACAAAGTACATCAGGCTGATGGGGGTCACATTGTGATCACATTATCTTTGGGGGAATCCTTATAATGAAAAATATTGCCCAGTGTAGAGCCCCTTTAAGCATAAGTGCATATGACTGTGGATCAAGTAATTTTTAACCATCATTGCTATCCATAGCTTGGCATAGAGATCAATATATATTTATGAAACTCTAAACATATCCATTAACTATTAGAAAAATATACCAGTAGGTCCACAATAATTACAATGAATGACATTAATGTATGTAATACATAAAATATCCAAAATTTTATTTAGAACATGTATGCATTGGGATCACACAGAAAGTTGTATGTGAGGTTACAACTATGGGGGTCATTTATTAAGACACAGGTCTTAATAAAGCCGCTTCAAAATGCTATGTTACATTTAGACAATTTTCTACACCTAAAACAGGTGTAGAAATGATGAATGAGACGGGACTACCGGCCCATCCCCTCCCTCCCCCCTTGCAGTATTGGAGATTTTGTGATTCAATTATTTCGTTCTATAAATGTCATTCATATCTTTTTATTTACTCGTGTAGATGATGCAAGATAAATGAGCACAGAATCTGGCACCAGAGTTGTTTTTACTGGCAGTGGCACCATCCACACAGTGATTGCAAAGGACAGTCAACTACGGAGGAAATCAGATGGCATATTATCTAATGACCAACATAATAAGATCATTCATTTAAACTTTGTAATCACCAATTAATAACTCAGACTAGGAAATAACTCAATGTACATAGACTTGACATAAAATTTTTAAAATTAAATATGATCAGTAAACAGACAAAGGATCTTTTCATTGTCACTTGATTTAAAGAGGACCTGTCACCTCTCCTGACATGTCTGTTTTTGGTAACTACTTACATTCTCCATGTTATAGCAATTCTGGGGCCTCTATTCTTATGACTATGTTGTACCATTTCTGTATTATTCCTGCTAGAAGTTTAGAAATAAATTACCAGCAGTTGCAGTAAAAATACTGATGGGTGTTTCCAGTAGTGGGTGTGCCTGACTCTGTCCAATCAGTGCTCCTGATGTCAGACTGTGCAGGTACACCCCTCCCCCCCAACTGCTAATACAAATCTCTACCTTTACTGCAAGCTGCTGACTATTGCTGAGCGAATCAATGCATCCAAAGCGGAATTCATGGTAATGAATTGTATTTTTTCTAAAATGGCTGCTGCATATGTTCCAAAGTGAGAGTAGAAAGCCTGGGAACGCGATATGACCAACCGCTGTGATGTCACAGCCTATAAAAAGCGTAATCCCACACGGACTCCGCCATGCCACTGTGAGCTGAGCATAGGGAAAGACGTGACAAGTGCCTATGCGCTAGGGACAGTGTTGCAGAAAGCTTTTAATTGTAGAATACTGGATAGGGCGGTACAGGGACAGTATAGGGAGAACATAGGGAGAGTTTTTAGACAGTGTAAGAAGAGCATAGGGAAACTGCAGGGAGAGTGCAGGTTGAGTGTAATTGCTAAGTGCATCTTGTTCACCTGCTGCAAGCCTCGTTAATCCCTTATTTTATATATAGATAAACAGACCCCCTACCATCCAAACTCCATACCAGAAACAGCCCCTGTTTGGCTAACATATTATATGGCAGCTACTAGTTTTCAGGTTTGATTCATCCGCCATGTTCGGCTCATCTGGTATTAACCTTAATACATGTTTAAAGCGGAATACCATCCGGTTCATAGTATATATTTGTATTGGTTTAAATTTTACACTTGAAATGTGCAAATAATTTTTTTTTAAAGGGATTAATGTCTAAAGTGTTTTTTTTTAAATCTTTTAGTAGTTTTCAATTTTAAAGAACAGAGCCATTTACAATTTTAATGTGTACATTTTCATTCTCAGTCCATTTTTGAAAGTTCTTTATTGTTTTTAGAGAATATAGTGCGGGGCCCATTTTTGTTTTTGCTTTTTGCTTTTTTTCCTTCCAACTTTCCAATAGTCATAACTTTGTTTAATTTTTAATTCACATAGCCATATGAGGGCTTATTTTGGTGGGGATAATTTGTACTATTTAACCCCTTAGTGACCACCCATACGCTTTTTTACGGCGGTCTCTAAGGGGCCTTTGGCTGGGCAGCCGCTTTTTTACGGCGGCCCAGTCTAAGCGATGCACGGGTCCCCTGTGCAGTGGGGAGCAAAGGCCCAGCTCTCACATGAGAGCCGCGGCCCTGCTCTAACAGCCCGGATCGGCAGGAGTGTCGATCTGGGCTGTTTAACACTTTACATGCCGTGGGCAATGGCGCCCGCCGCAGGTAAAGTGCTGACAGAGGGAGCGGACTTCCTCTGTCTCCCATCGGCACCCCACAAATGCGATTGCGGGGTGCCGATGTGTGTGAATGCTGGCTTGGGCCTCTCTGGTGCAGCCTGTTGGTCAATGTCAGAATAGCACTGATATTAAAATGCAATGCACTATAGGGATAATGCATTGCATTTTAAAATCAATCAGAATGTTGACAATAAAAAAATCCCTAAAACATGTACGCTTTTTTTCCATTGAAAATACGCTTTTCAATCAAAAAAATAGCAAAAAAAATATTCCCCCATATGTTTGGTATTGCCGTGTCCATAACGACTCAGACTACATAAATATCAGGTAAATTATCCCCTACAGTGGGCACAGTAAAAAAAAAAAAGAAAAAGAAAATACAGAATTGCTAACTTATTTTTAGTTGCCACCAAAAAAACGTAATAACAAGCGATCAAAAAGTGCAATTTACTCCAAAATGATACTAATGAAAAATACAAGTTGTCCTGCAAAAAATCCAGCCATCACACGACTCCATAGAAAGAAAAATAACATGGGTTTTGGGTTATGGGTCTTGGGAAGCGGCAATGCAAAAACATTTTTTTCTTTAATAAAAAAAGGTGTTTATTGCCAAAAGCGTAGTAAAACGGTAAAAAAAAAAATGTATTTGGTATCACTGTAATCGTAGTGACCCATAAAATAAAGATATTATGTTATTTATACCAAAAAATGAGCGCCAAAATATTTATAACGTAAAAACGCAGTGGCAGTATTGCTGTTTTTCCTATTTCCCTCCCAGAAAGAGTTAATAAAAGTTAATCAGAAAGTTATATGTACCCCCAAATGGCGTCATTAAAAACTACAACTTGTCCCACAAAAAACAAGCCCACATAAAGCTATATAGACTGAAAAATAAAAAAGTTATAGCTCTTGGAATGCGACGATAAAAAAAGGGATGAAAAACGCTTGGTCAGTAAGGCCCAAAACAGGGGTTAAGAGCCCCATTCAATTTACCATGTCTGTTATTGGAAAATGGGAAAAAAATAATCTTTCTGGGGTTAAATAAATAAAAAAAAATACAACCCCGCCAAGGTTTTTTGCTGTTTTGACATCACGGTGTTCACTGTACGCTGAAAATGTTATAACGTCCCTATTCTTCAGCTCAATGTGAATACGATTATACTAAACTTCTTTTTTTTTCTATCTACTGCTTTTGAAAAAATAAAAACCTTTGAAAAAAAATCTAAATTTTTTTTCCATCACTATTTTCTGACAGCCATAACTTTTTTATAGTTTGGCCTACAGAGCTGTATGAACGTTTGTTTTTTGCGGGCTGAAATTTAGATTTTATTGGTACCATTTTTGTGGTAAATACGACTTTTTGATCACTGTTATTCAATTTTTTCTGGGGGAGGAATGACAAAAAATGGCGAATCATGTGTTTTTAATTTTTATCCATTACAGCGATCAGCGCGCATGACATTTTTATTAATATTTTAATAGTTCAGACATTGAGCGATACCTAAGATGTTTTTTTCATTTGTATATTTTTAGATGTAAAATTGGGAAAGGGGGTAACAGAGATATTCATAAAAAAAGCAGGGTCAAGATCATAGTCAATGAGGAGTCAATATCGGTAGCACAATGAGAGTCAGAAGGCACAGAATGCATGGCAAGTTCTCTTGTAGGTTCGGGTGTGGTTTGTCTCAATATAACAAGAGCAGGAGCAGCAGAGTAGGACATTTTGTTTGGCTAGCAAACAGACATGGCCAGGTATGAGATGAGGGTCAGTATAATCCTGAAATGCGTTGATTGTACACCAATCAAGCGTACATCTCTCTACTCTCAGAATTCTGAGTCTCAGCAGCGCTGTGATTAGTCCCACTTTTCTTCATCTCATACTTCATCTTGCAAAGTTCCAGACCCATGATGACTGGAGGGTGTGGGGGATTGCTCTGGTAGGCAGATGGTAGCGGTGGCAGTATAGAGGCTCAGGAGACAGGCTTTGTGTCCAAACCGTGCTCTTTTATTCACTTTAGTGCATCACATCAAAACTGTGCAATTCACACAACAGCAATGTCCATAAACCCCACCTCTCACAAAGGATCCCCAAACACTGCAGGCGTCTTGGTGCCTGTTCACACAGTCTCTCACTTCAGTGGTCAGTACTGGTCCTTCGCTGGGCCTGCAGCAATTGGGCAGTTCTTGTTAGACGAGCGGACTACAGCGCTCAGCCCGACCGAGCGATCAGCCTCCCATACAGCTTCCTGCAGTGAGACAGGAGACCACACTTCATCAGCCGCCCCACAGTCAGTGAGCCTCAAACCTATATCCACAGCCCTGGGTGTAGCAGGCAGACCACACCCAGCAAGCATAGTGAAGGATTAACTCCTTCCCTACCCAACTAAGGCCAGAGATAACCAACCTGCCAGGATCAGTGTAGACTGACACCAACAACTGAAACCCGTCCACCCGTGGTGGTCCGTGGGGAACAGACACCCACCCTGCTCTTACTCCACCAGGGCCACGACCCCCGGTGGTACATATCTTCCATCCACTACCACTCCAGACATTCTCTTACAAGGGACATAGCAGCAGCAGGAGCAACTCTGATATCAATCGCTACAGGCTGTTGTGCACTTATCACAGCAGCCAAAGGTGAGCAGCCTGCATAACATTGATAATTGCTAGAGTTGATCGAGTACCGTAGTGCTCGGGGGCTCGGGCCAAACACATCGGGATGTTCGGGTGCTTGACCGAGCACCCGAATATAATGGAAGTCAATGGGAGAACCCTAGCATTAAACCAAGTACCCCCTGCTCTGAAGAGGGGAGGGTGCCTGGTTCATAGGAAAATGTCAGAAATTGATGGAAACACCTCTGAAATGGTTCTGGAACAGCATGGGGAGGATGTCTGGATGCATCTTGTACTCGCCGGTGCTGGGAACGATGTTGTCAGAATAGTACGCCACTTTTACAGACTGAGAATAATACGGCCAAAACTGAAGAAAAAAATCAATCAATTTTAGAGGAAAAATTGATAGGAAACATTCTTTCCTGTATATTTATTTACTTGTATATAAAGTGCAAGTGCTGCCAAAAATTACAAGGAAGAGGCACTCCGATACAACCTGTATATCACATAAAGAAGGGCCTCATTCACATTGTGGTGCAATTGTTCATGTAGTGGGACTCCTACACTCATAAAGCCTATGCACTAAGTGAAAGGGCTGCCAAAAATTACAAGGAACCGGCACTCCAATACACCCTTTGTTACACATAAAGGAGGACATCATACACGGCCTTGAAAAATTATGATTGATGCTTGCTGGTGACCCTCAAAAGCATTTGGAGCAAGGGCCTGCTGATCTGACCATCTAAAACATTATGGGCGAGGGCCTGCTGCCGCTTTGGTGACTCTAGATAACCTGAGGATGATCGTACGTCCCGGTGACGGCGACGATCCATTTAGATGTCTGCCCTATCAACTTTCAATGTCATTTTCAGCCCAAACCATGTAGACCATGGGTAACGGGGGAATCATGGTTCGATTCCGGAGAGGGAGCCTGAGAAACAGCAATGGCTACCACATCCAAGCAAGGCAGCATGCGCACAAATTACCTATTAGGTGTAATTAGGTGAGGGCCTGCAGGTGAGCTGACCCTGTAAAAGATTTTAGGTGCGGGCCTGCTGGTGAGCTGACCCTGTAAAAGATTGTAGGTGAAGGCCTGCTGGTGAGCTGACCCTGTAATAGATTTTATGTGTGGGCCTGCAGGTGAGCTGACCCTCTAAAAATTAAATGCGAGGGCCTTCGGGTGAGCTGACCCTTTAAAATATTTGAGGTGCGTGCCTGCTGGTGAGCTGAGCCTGTAAAAGATTTTATGTGCAGGCCTGCTGGTGAGCTGACCAAGTAAAAGATTGTAAGTGAAGGCCTGCTGGTGAGCTGACCCTCTAAAAAATTATATGCGAGGGCCTGCAGATGAGCTGACCCTCTAAAAAATTATATGCGAGGACCGGCATGTGAGCTGACCCTGTAAAACATTATATCAAAAGGACATATATGCGAGGGCATTATATGTGATAAATAAGCAGGTTGATATGATGGAAGAGAAGGAGGAGGCTGAGAAAAGGCAGATTCAACCATATACACTTGTTTGTGGTGGAAGGGGTGCATGGGAATACAGTGTATTCAGTACATTTAAAACAATTTTTAGAAGAGTCAACCTGTCATCATTTTCAGTTGACAGGCGGATACGCTTATCTGTTATTATGCCCCCAGCAGCACTAAATACCCGCTCAGACAAAACTCTGGCGGTAGGGCTAGCCATCACCACCAAGGCATGGAGCGCCAGTTCGCGCCACGTGTCCAGCTTGGACACCCAGTAGTTGTAAGGCACTGAGGGATCATTGAGGATGCTGACACGGTCTGCTATGTACTCCTTCACCATCTTCCATTTTTTTCCCTCCTTGTGATACTAGGCCGTGCATCAGGGTGAGGGTGCTGGCAGGATGTCATGGAACTGTCCCAGTCTTTGGAGAGTGTTGCCTTGCCTCTGTTGGAACTGCTTTGTGTTCCCCTTGTCTCCTCTCCTTGGTTGGCCAAGGTACTACGGACTCTGCCGCCAGCGTTGTCAGATGGAAATTTTTGGAGCAAGTTTTCAACAAGGATCTTCTGGTATTGCACCGTTTTGCTCGTCCTCTCCACCAGAGTAATGAGAGATGAGAAGTTTTCTTTGAAATGGGGGTTGAGAAGGGTGAACAACCAGTAATCCATGTTATCTAAAATGCGTATAACATGCGGGTCGTGGGAAAGGCAGCCTAACATGAAGTCAGCCATGTGTGCCAGAGTACCAACAGGCAATACTTCACTGTCGTCATCAGGAGGATGACTCTCAATCTCCTCATCCTCTTCCTCCTCTTCAGCCCACCCATGCTGAACAGATGGAATTAAACTTCCATGGATACTACCCTCTGTAGCGGAGGCAACCACCTCCTGCTCCTCCTCCTCTTCATCGTCCAATTCGCGCTGAGAATACGAACTGATGGTGGTCTGGCTATCACCCTGTGTAATGTCTTCCCTCATTTCCACCTCTACCACATGCAAAGCGTCTTCCTTAATTGTGAGCAGCGAGCGTTTGAGTAAACACAGAAGTGGGATGGTTACGCTGATAATAGCGTTATCGTCGCTCACCTTCTGTGTTGATTCCTCAAAGTTTCTTAAAACCTAACAGAGGTCAGACATCCATGCTCACTACTCTCTTGTGAATAGCAGTAGCTGACTGGAAAGGCGACGACAGTGTTTCAGCTGGTATTCAACTACTGCCCTCTGCTGCTCCAAAAGCCTGGCCAACATGTGGAACGTCGAGTACCAGCGCATGCTCATGTCGCACAACAGCCGGTGAGCTGCCCATTTCAAGCGCTGCTGCAGCATTTTCAGACCATCTGAAGCTGTCGGTGACTTGCAGAAATGTGCACACACTCGGCGCACCTTCACCAGTAGCTCAGGCAAATTGGGGTAGGTTTTGAGAAACTGCTAAACCACTAAGTTTAAGACGTGGGCTAGGCATGGGATGTGTCTGAGCTTGCCGAGCTCCAAAGCTGCCACCAAGTTACGGCCATTTTCAGACACAACCATACCTGGTTATAGGTTGAGTGGCGAGAGTCACAGCTCAGTCTGGTCTCTTATCCTCTGCCACAGCTCTGCAGCGGTGTGCTGTTTGTCCCCTAAGCATATCAGCTTCAGCACGGCCTGTTGCCGCTTCCCCACTGCAGTGCTACACTGCTTCCAGCTACTGACTGATGACTGACTGGTGCTGCCCACAGATAATTCAGAGGTGGAAGTGGAGGAGGAGGCGGAGGAAGAGAAGTAGGGGTTGGAGCCACTAACGTAGGTGCTGGCGGAAACCCTGATCAATGTAGGGCCCGCAATCCTTGGCATCGGTAGCAGGGTATGACTCGCTCCAGGCCTCCACAATGTTTACCCAGTGTGCCATCAGGGAAATGTAGCGTCCCTGGCCGAATGCACTTGTCCATGTGTCCATGGTTAAGTGGACCTTCCTAGTAACTGCGTTGGTCAGGGCATGTGTGATGTTATGGGACACATGTTGGTCTAAGGCGGCAATGGCACACCGTGAAAAATAGTGGCGGCTGGGGACTGCGTAACGAGGGACAGCCGCCGACATCAGGCTGTGGAAGGCTTCAATGTCCACAAGCCTAAATGGCAACATTTCCAGGGCCAGTAATTTGGAAAGTTGGGTGGCTGGGTATTTGCGCTTGCGTTCAACAGGGGATTGGTCAGCACGTAACACAGGGGAAGAGGAGGCACTGGTGTACCACAGTATCTGGACACAGGCGTTCGTCCCACTTATTACAGTGCTTGGATGCCATGGGGCGGATCATGCTGGTGGTGGTGAGGTTGCTAGTGTTCACGCCCCGGCTCATTTTCGTATGGCACAGGTTGCAAACTACTATTCTTTTGTCGTCCGCACTTTCCTCAAAAAAGCGCCAGACTCCCCTTGGCAAGGGAGATTTCAGCAAGGAGTTGCTCCGGGGAACAATTACGGGCCTGTGTGGTTTGGCCCACCTTCTCTCTTTTGCCACCCCACTGCCTCTTCCAGCCTGTTGCGGTGCTGCAGATCCCTCCCCCTCTGTACTGCTGTCCTCGCCCCCCGGCTTTCCACCTTCCCCAGGTTGGGTCAGTAACCTCATCGTCCACCACCTCCTCTTACACTTCCTCACTCTGATCAACCTCCTGATTTGTTGAGCTAACCACATCCTCAGTGATTGACAACTGTGTCTCATCCTCTTCATCAACCTCTTGAGACAGTAATTGCGGTAGACTCATTGGCAACTGTGTCTCATCATCATCCACCTCATTAAACACTAATTGCCGTTCCCCACCATCATGCTCTTGTAACTGTGGATGTTCAAGAGGTTGGGAATCAGGGCACAAGATCTCATGTCCCTCTTTCAAGCGTGCTTTGCGAGAGGGCAAAATTAAGTAATGGCAATGAAAAAAGGTCCTCGGAATATCCAAGTGTGGGATCACTTGTTTGGCCAGACTGTAAATGGTGGGAGGAAGGAGGATCAGGGTGAGGATTGTGTTGACCAGACTCCTGGCTACTGAGGCTGGACTTGGTGGAAGACAGGGTGCTTAACCAACTGGAAGCATTATCTGCTGCAATCCAACTGACCACCTGGTCGCACTGGTCTGACTTCAAGAGTAGTGTCCTGCGCAGCCTTGCAAACTGGGAAATGAAGCTAGGTATCTTGGATGATTGTTTTTCTTGTGCTCTGACAGCAGGCACTGTTTCTCGGCGCCCAGGGCCACGGCCTCTGCGTGCACCATCAGCTTCACGGCCACTTCCCTGTCCCTTACTGCTTGCCTTCTTCATTTTAAATGTGACATATGCTTGAAAGTATGTCACATGTACAGTAGCGTAGGATTTGGAAGTGTATGTGCAAAAAATTTTACAAAGGTATTTGTGATGAGGAAACGTTATACAGGACAGGTACCACAGGTAATGTCACAGTTCGCAGTGTCTACGGAAAAAGTGTACTGGGTGTCACTGATATTTTAGGGATGCGCACACTTTAAACAGTAGATGTGGCGCGGATAATTTAACTGTCCGCAGGGGACACCGTCTACGGAAAAAGTGCAATGGATGTCACTGATATTTTAGGGATGTGCACACTTTAAACAGGAGATGTGGAGCGGATAATTTAACTGTCCGCAGCGGACACCGTCTACAAAAAAACTGCACTGGATGTAACTGATATTTTAGGGATGCGCACACTTTAAACAGTAGATGTGGCGCGGATAATTTAACTGTCCGCAGGGGACACCGTCTACGGAAAAAGTGCAATGGATGTCACTGATATTTTAGGGATGTGCACAATTTAAACAGGAGATGTGGCACGGATAATTTAACTGTCTGTAGCAGCCTTTTACACTGTATTTTGCACAGGATGCGCTAAAAATATACTGTATTTTTCGCCCTATAAGACGCACCGGCCCATAAGACGCACCTAGGTTTTTGAGGAGGAAAATAAGAAAAAAATATTTTTAACCAAAAGGTGTGCTTTTGGTGGGTTTGAACTAATGGCGGTCTGTGCATGACACTATTATGGGGGATCTGTGGATGATGCACTGTTATGGGGTGGGGGATTTGTGGATGGCACTGTTATGTAGGGGATCTGTGGATGGCACTGTTATGGGGGGAACTGTGGATGGCATTATGATGGTGGGGGGTCTGTGGATGGCATTATGATGGTGGGGGGATCTGTGGATAGCATTATGATGGTGGGGGGATCTGTGGATGGCATTATGATGGGGGGGTCTGTGGATGGCACTGTTATGGGGTAGTAGATCTGTGGATGACACTGCTATATGTGTCATCCTCAGATCCCTCCATAACAGTCCCATCCACAAATCTCCCCATCATAATGCCATCCACAGACCCCCCCCCCCCCCATCATTATCCCATCCACAGATCCCTAAGGAGGGTCTGTAGAAGGCGGGGAGAGCGACGGGGCCGTGCAGGCACTGTACTCTGGCCCCGCCGCTCAGTATGTACTGTATACGTAGTATTAATCATCATATCTAAACTGCGCTCCCCCTGCTCCCCATGTGTACCGTACTTACCGGTACACATGTCACGCTCCTGTAGTAAGCACTAGCAGCTAGCAGGCAGGCTGGGCTGCAGGCGGCCGTAACTCACTGAGGCCACGTGCCTACTCCGCCTACTTCATTCATAAAGTAGGTGGAGCAGGCACGTGACCTCCGTGAGTTACGGCCGCCCGGCCTGCCTGCTAGATGCTAGTGCTTACTACAGGAGCGTGATGTGTACCGGTAAGTACGGTACACATGGGGAGCAGGGGGAGCGCAGTTTAGATATGATGATTAACACTTCATATACAGTACATACTGAGCGGCGGGCCAGAGTACAGTGCCTGCACGGCCCCGCCGCTCTCCCCGCCTACTACAGACCCTCCTCCCTCCTCACTAATACATCGCAGTCCGCAATGCTGCAGCATCGCAGACTGCGATGTAAATTGCCAGCATTCGCCCCATAAGACGCAGGGGCACTTTTCCCCCACTTTTGGGGGAGGGGGGGGAAGTGCGTCTTATGGGGTGAAAAATACGGAATATTGCTTCTGTCACACACAATAGTCCTTTTAGGTCTCTGAAAAGTTTTTTGTATAAAAATCTCCCTTTTACACTCCCTACACTGTTTGTCCCTCCTATGCACAGCTCTCCCTAACACTTAGCAATTTAGCTCAGGTTGCGCTACAAACATATATTGCTGCTGTCACACACAGTATTATTCAATTAGACTTCCTACACTCTCTGTCCCTTCCTATGCTCAGCTCTCCCTGACTTAGAATGAGCCGAACACGCGTCATCGGGTGCTATATAGGTCGGAACACCCGATGGGGTTCCGGCCAGACTATCACTGTAAGGCCAGTATCCAACATGGCTACTGGCTTTACAGTGAGGGCAGTTCTTATGCACGTTTATTGGCTGCTTAGAAGCCACAAAACGTGAGGGGAGGACACTCAAGCATTGCGCTCGAGCACATTCAGTACTCAGCCGAGTACCACCATGTGCCGCGCATAGCGATGCTCGAGTCGAACTGGTATTCGGCCGAGCATGCTCGCTCAACACTAATAATTGCCTTTTATATTACGTTTCTGCCTGTGCTCCTTTCCCTCTTTCTCATGGATATGGCCATCGGCTGAAGCCTTGGATGGTCTCTCGGACCCAATACACCAACTAAGCAAGTTTAGTAACATAGTACTAGACATTAAGGCTTTTAGGCCAATGTAGCTACCAGGGATTACAAGTGCTTCATTTGACCACTCGTAGCTGATTGTAACATTGACCAAGCAGAAAATGAGATTTTATAACACCTAAAGCTTAACACAAGGTTCTCATGGTGACACTTATGACTCGTTGTTTTGAAGTCATGCCACAGACGAGTCACACAGAAATAATACCGCAGAGCTTTCCATTGCAGAATCCAAGTGTTTGCACTGGAGTCATGTTTGCATTATCTGATCTTTTTAATGGATCAAAAATGGAAAGTTTTTTTCAATACATTTTTAAAGCCTGTAAGTAATAACCTTGCCCCCCTCCCCCATTGCTTCATTCACAAATCAGTCTAACCTTGTAGGAAGCAGGAAAGGGGAGAGCACTCTTGTGCATGTTTATATAGTCCACTCTCCCCTAACCATGCCAATGAGTCTATGGTACACCAGACTACTAGATAGCCACACATCGGACCAGCTTTAAAAAGGGCACCAATTAAGAGGGCCCAAAATGTTGCACTGATGTATATATACTACCACTGGTGTTGAAAAATATCTGAAATGAATTAAATAAAAGAAGCATTCAAAAAAAACTCATTGGCGTGCTGTCCTCTACATAAATATACAAGTATATCCGGTGATCCTGGTGGAGGGAGACCAACCCGGGGACGCACACCCGCAAAAGCCACTTGAGAAAGTGCTGTGGTCAACTCTGTGTTCTACTACTTAATTAAAATTAATTATTAAACACCAAGTTGGCAAGTAGCTACAACTATTGGGAATCACTTCAGCTCAGTGAGGTATATCCCTAAGTTGGGATTGTCTTACTTCAGCAAATAACATTTATTACATATGTAGAGGAAGTTAATACAAGCCACTACTTAAAAGGAATAAATGTATTTAAATGTATTGTATCAGCGTATGGTTCAGTGCACAACCCTTTCGACCTACCCCTGGTCGAACCAGAGAGAAAATATATGAAGCACTCAGCTAGCCAGAGCCAGACTGACACAAATTAAAATATAGATAATAGAATTTAGAGAATATAGAGAATTATAATAAATTCTATTCTCTATATTTTAAGTTGTGTCATTCTGGCTCTGGCTAGCTGAGTGCCCCTTACGACTTAATCTTCATAAGCTGCTACTTACTAATATATTGTTACTAGCAGAAGGACCGGGCTTCACACTGGTATATTTAATCTATTTAATTTGATGTTTGTGTGTGTTGTTAAAAGATATCGAGAGTATCCCCCACAACAGTGATCTCTACAGCACCCCACCCCTTTAACAGTGAACTCCACAGTCCCCCACCCCTTAACACTGATCCCCCCACAGTGCCCCACCACTTTAAAATGGGGCCTCCACAGCAGCCCATCCTCTTAACTTTGACCTTCACAGCAGCCCACCCCTTTAACAGTGAGTTTCATAGCACCTGACTCCCTTAACAGTGACCTCCACAGTACCCTGCTGCCTTAACAGTGACCTCCACAACAGTTGCCCCTTTAATAGTGGCCCTTGCCCCCTTAATAGTGACCTCCACAGTGTCCACCCCTTTAACAGTGACCTCCACAGCAGCCAGCCCCTTTAACAGTAACATCCACAATGAACGCCTCTTTAACAGTGACCTCCACAGTGCACGCCCCTTTAACAGTGTCCTCCACAGCGCCCTGCCCCTTTAATGCTAGGGCTACATGACGACATGTGTCGCGCGACATTTTGTCTCAACAATTTTTAAATTGATAGGCTATGGTGTCGCAATGCAACATGTGACATGCTGCCACTGCGACACGATAATTGCAAAAAATCAATTTTTCTGAGACTTTCGCGTCGCAGTCGCAGCATGTCACATGTCGCAGTGCAACACCATAGACTATCATTATGAAAATTGTCACGTGACATTGGTGCGACATCAAGGTCGCACGACATATGTAGCAGTGTAGTTGTGCCCTATGTGTCGTGTGACTTATTGTCATCGTGTAGTCCTAGCCTAAACCTGACCTACAGCAGTGAAGAAAAATGGCTGGGTTGTTATGGATACCTGGAGTAAAACTGTGTGTATGTGGAGACTAAGGGCCTGCAAGCTTCTATTGGCTGATAAGGGACATGTGACATGTGTATGGCAGTTGGGATATGAAGAGAAAGATTGCAGACTTGTATTGACTAATGCAGGTCATTTTTTGGGAGTATCTCAGGAACAGTACGTCCTAGAGAGCTGGGTCCCCCACAAGATTTCTTTCCAGGTAGCAAGGGATGTGTATACCAGGTTTCGTTACAATATATACGTCCTTCTTTATATATATAGATTAGTATTAGTATTAGTTGTCCTTTGCTGGGTGGATTCATTTTTCCATCACATTATACACTGCTTGTTTCCATGGTTACGACCACCCTGCAGTGAATCAGGTGGTCATACTTGCACACTATAGGAAAAAGTGCTGACCTCTTTGGTGGCCGGGACCTTGGGACTGCACATAGGCTAATGATTTTACCTAGTCTGCAGTCACTGATAGCTGTACATTGAGGAGGTGTTATCAGTGATTGATAGTATTCTCTGTAAAAGTGTGTATACAGAGATAGCTGTCAGTCACTGATAGCTGTACACGGGGAGGTATAATCAGTGATTGATAGCATTCTCTGTGTAAGTGTATATACAGAGATAGATGTCAGTCCCTGATATCTGATATGTGTTATCATTGATTGATAGAATTATCTGTGTGTATATACAAAGATACTTGGTAGTGACTGATAGCTGTACACATGGTGATTGCTAGTATTCTCTGTGTGTGTACATGGGGGAGGTGTTATCAGTGATTGATAGCATTCTTTATGTAATGCCTCTTTCCCACGGGTGTGTGCGCCCCGTGGTCATTCTGCGGCCTGCAAAATGCGGGCCGCAATGCACGAGCACAGTCCGTGGGGCAGCCGCAGCGGATCGCGGACCCATTCACTTGAATGGGGACCGTGATCTGGCCGTTCCGCAAAAAGATAGGACATGTTCTATCTTTTTGTGAAACGGAAGTACGGGACGAAACCCCACGGAAGCACTCCGTAATGCACCATCTCCGGATTTGCGGACCCATTGTAGTGAATGGGTCCGCATCCGTGATGCGGAACGAACACGGAATGGCGCCCGTGTATTGCGCATCCGCAAATGCGGTCCGCAATACGGCAATGGGGCGCACACGCCCATGGGAAAGAGGCCTAAGTGTGTAGAGAGACATAGCTGTCAGTCACTGACAGTTGTACACAGGGGAGATGTTATCTGTGATTGATAGCGTTATCTGTGTAAGTGTGTATACAGTTGCAAGAAAAAGTATGTGAACCCTTTGGAATTATATGGATTTTTGCACAAATTGGTCATAAAATGTGATCTGATCTTCATCTAAGTCACAACAATAGAGAATCACAGTCTGCTTAAACTAATAACACACAAAGAATTAAATGTTACCATGTTTTTATTGAACACACCATGTAAACATTCACAGTGCAAGTGGAAAAAGTATGTGAACCCCTAGACTGACATCTCCAAGAGCTAATTGGAGTGAGGTGTCAGCCAACTGGAGTCCAATCAATGAGATGAGATTGGAGGTGTTGGTTACAGCTGCCCTAGAAAAAACACACACCAGTTATGGGTTTGCTTTTCACAAGAAGCATTGCCTGATGTGAATGATGCCTCGCACAAAAGAGCTCTCAGAAGACCTACGATTAAGAATTGTTGACTTGCATAAAGCTGGAAAGAGTTATAAAAGTATCTCCAAAAGCCTTGCTGTTCATCAGTCCACGGTAAGACAAATTGTCTATAAATGGAGAAAGTTCAGCACTGCTGCTACTCTCCCTAGAAGTGGCCGTTCTGTAAAGATGACTGCAAGAGCACAGCGCAGACTGCTCAATGAGGTGAAGAAGAATCCTAGAGTGTCAGCTAAAGACTTACAAAAGTCTGTGGCATATGCTAACATCCCTGTTAGCGAATCTACGATACGTAAAGCACTAAACAAGAATGGATTTCATGGTTTGATACCACAGAGGAAGCCACTGCTGTCCAAAAAAAACATTGCTGCACGTTTACAGTTTGCACAAGAGCACCTGGATGTTCCACAGCAGTAATGGCAAAATATTCTGTGGACAGATGAAACCGAGTTGTTTGGAAGAAACACACAACACTATGTGTGGAGAAAAAAAGGCACAGCACACCACCATCAAAACCTCATCCCAACTGTGAAGTATGGTCGTGGGGGCATCATGCTTTGGGGCTGCTTTGCTGCATCAGGGCCTGGACGGATTTCTATCATCAAAAGAAAAATGAATTCCAAAGTTTATCAAGACATTTTGCAGGAGAACTTAAGGCCATCTGTCCACCAGCTGAAGCTCAACAGAAGATGGGTGTTGCAACAGGACAACAACCCAAAGCATAGAAGTAAATCAACAACAGAATGGCTTAAACAGAAGAAAATACGCCTTCTTGAGTGGCCCAGTCAGAGTCCTGACCTCAACCCGATTGAGATGCTGTGGCATGACCTAAAGAAAGCGTTTCACACCAGACATCCCTAGAATATTGCTGAACTGAAACAGTTCTGTAAAGAGGAATGGTCAAGAATTACTACTGACCGCTGTGCACGTCTGATCTGCAACTACAGGAAATGTTTGGTTGAAGTTATTGCTGCCAAAGGAGGTTCAACCAGTTATTATTTCCAAGGGTTCACATACTTTTTCCACCTGCACTGTGAATGTTTATATGGTTTGTTCAATAAAAACATGGTAACATTTAATTCTTTGTGTGTTATTAGTTTAAGGAGACTGTGATTGTCTATTGTTGTGACTTAGATGAAGATCAGATCACATTTTATGACCAATTTGTGCAGAAATCCATATCATTCCAAAGGGTTCACATACATTTTCTTGCAACTGTATATAGATAAGTATGTATACATAGATAGCTGTCAGTCACTGATGGTTGTACATGGGGGATGTGTTCAGCATTCTCTGTGTAAGTGTGTATACATAGATATCTGTCAGTCACTAAAAGCCTTCTGTGTAAGTTTGTATACATAGATAACAATATATCAATCTGCTCAGCTCCTTATGCTCTATAACGTGGTGTCTGCAGTTTGAAGTGCATTTTGTGGTGACAAGTCCTCTTTAAGTACAACTCTGAGGGTTGCCCTTAACTAGACTGGCTCCGAAGAGAACAAAGTCCCTCATTTACTAGAGAAATGCTCATTACTCAACACATGTTAGTGCTGCAGTGGTCACAGCACATCATTATGCGCAATGTCAGAGCAGTGAGTATGTAATGACTTACTGTAATGGTAGAAACTATGAACCAGGCAGTGTCTGAGATTTCCACCTTTGACAAAGGTGATATAGATGACCAATGTCGGGGTCTGATGTCAGGATGCCCCATTGTATTTGTAGAATCTATCTCACTGCATAGTTAGCAAAATCATAAATACCTATGATTGTGACCACAGGCTCACTTGCTTTATTCTTGTTAGCATGATTCGAGAAATCAATGTGGGGCAAACTTATACCTACTGTCACGGGGTTCCGAAGGTGCACTCGGTCCCCCATTGCCCGCAGAACTGTTGCTTAGCTTTTGGAATGAGGTTCTGTGTTTGACCTCATTCCCAGGGCGGCTTTACTAGCTGGGTGGCTCCTTGCTCCTAAGTCTGCCTTGAGCGCCGAGCTGATCACTCGGTGCTCGACTGGTTGGTCTGTCGGTCATGTGATGCTGGCCACGTCACATGACCCTCACTCCCCACTATAAATACAGGCAGCCTGCTGGCTACAGGTTGCCTGTTAATTTCTAGGTTCCTGGTATTTGTTGGACTGCTGAATACTTACCTGATCCTGTTCCTTGACCATCCTTTTGCCTGATCCTCCTGTACTGCGCATCCGTCCTGGTATTGTGACCTCGGCTCCCACCTGACTACTCTCTTAGGACTCCTCTTGTACTTCTCTGCTCTCCTGGTATTTATGACCCCGGCTTCTCCTGACAATTCTCTGCTTGCTCCATTTGTACTTTGCAGCTTTCCTGGTATTGACTCGGTCCGTTCACGTCCTGTTGTTTGTCTGTCTGTCATCCCTGCACTTACTCCAAGTTAGGGATTGCCGTCCAGTTGTCCCCTGTCATTAGGACTCGCGAGGCAAGTAGGCAGGGCCAGGGGTAAGGGTGGAGCGCAGTGGTCACTTCCCTCCCCCCTGTGTGTGTGTGTGTGTACGCGACCGTTACACCTACAGGTTTTAAAGATGTATTGAAATAAACATTATTTTTTTAAATGCTTTCTTCAGACAGTGAGTAGTACTACCATCGATGATGTATACTTCCAATCTAGCTACCAGTGAACCCGATCATAAACGAAAGAAACAAATGCTTTGGGGTCTGTTAGCATATTGACTTCTGACCAATGAAAACTGTAGAAAACTGATAAAGAGACACTGTAAAGTCTAGAAAACCAACAGGAACAGGGGCTGCTAGAAAAATTTCTCTACATTTTCCTGTAAAAGGGACCAGAACAAGAGTAAAAAAGCAAAAGTAGGATCATATGTATGCCAAGTGTTTATGATGAAACTACTCTGTCACTCCATAGCAGAATTCTGTAGATGTATAGTACCAGATAAATCATAATGACTACAAATGTCTGTGTAGCATGTGGACTATTTAAAGTACTGTCTTTAAGCACCAGACAAAGTCCAATGTTATTTCTTTCTCAAATTTCATGCATACACCATGGGAAGGCACAAGTTTTTTATAGATCTATATGCATAGGCATAACTTGAAGCTATGAGACCATAATACATGTGTATGGGTGAATTCACACATAGTGAATTTGTTGCAGAAATGTTTGTAACAAACAAATCACTCCCATTTATCTGAATGTGGCTGTTTCTGCAGCAAATACAAGCTTCATTTATATTACACAGCACATAAAATTATTATTGTATTTATTAAACCCCTGCATCGGAGCATGTGAGCATGCCTATGCAGCATGGGATGTAAAAAGCGCAGAAGACTGGAGCATTGGGGAGCAGGTAAGTATGAATTTCTGTTTTAGGAGGCAGGCTGTGGGCATTAGTAATTATTCCCTGAAAAACCCTGTAGATGTAGACCCTGAAGGATGTAGACATCACAGAGAGAGCACATAGTTGGACGAGCATAAAGAGAAGTGCAGGCAAGCCAAATACCCATAATCAGGCAGGAGATTGATGAGCTGGGAATATACTGCTGTACACAAAGCCAGCAATATTCCTGTGTGTAGCCAGCTAGCAATTGAAGTGATTGGTACTAGTCATAATGGTACAACAATTCAGGGCATAGGCAGAGCCACAGAACTGCTAAGCATCACAGAAGAGTTGAGGCCAGAACTGAGAGGTAGAAAAAAAGCTGCCTAATCTGTGCCTATGCCTGCAAAAGAGACAGTTCTGTGACAAAAAAAAACAGCCAGCTTGTAGGCAACACTATGTGAGAGACATTTTGCAATGCTGTGTGTGGCATGAAAGGGCATACTACAACTGAGCAGATTGTGTGCTCCTGTTGTGAAGATGGACATGCTTCATCCTGGGAGTGCTTGTTGTCCAGCAATTACAGACAAGTATAGGCAATTCTGTCATAGGGCTGGCCATTCTGTTCCACAAAATGTGGAACGCATGTGGCCAGTATCCGATATGGTCTGCTGAATGAGCCTTTAGCCTGTGTCCTCATTGAAAGACTGTACCCAAGAAACGTGTTGCCCATTAAGACTATTGTAACCATTAAACTTTCTCTCTTTGTGAGATGAGTAAAACCTCCTTGTTTAAGTTACAACTAGGGTTGAGTGAACACCTGGAAGTTCGGGTTCGCTGGTTCGGCCGAACTTTGCCGTAAAGTTCGGGACCCGAACTTGACCCCGAACACGAACCCCATTGAAGTCATTGGGGACCTGAACTTTGGGGCACTAAAATGGCTCTAAAAAAGTCATAGAAAGGGCTAGAGGGCTGCAAAAGGAAGCAAAATTAGGGGTAAGAGCAGGACCGGTGGCGTACACACAATCAATGGGGCCCCAGTGCGAAACTGATCCATGGGGCCCCCCTCACCGTCGCCCCCCCCCAACCTGCCTCCACCCCCCACCGTGCGTGTGTGTATGTGTGTGTGTGTGTGTGTGTGTATGTATATATATATATATATATATATATATATATATATATATATATATATATATATAATTATATACAAGAGGATCATATATGGTATAAAAACTTCTTGTATATAGTGATATGGACCATGCTGGTATAACCTGGGTATCTCCTTATATGATTATATATGTACAGCTGGTATAAGTTATACATCTTAATATACCAGAAGATGTATAACTTATACCAGGCTAGCTCACATATAATAATATACAGAACATACCAAGGGCAGATAGTAACTATTACCTGCTGGGCTGGCTCAGGCTGAAAGCTGCTGAATTGACCTTCTGAAAGTCAGTGGCAACTGGCCAGGATAAATGCTGGAGGCTGGCTGGGCTCAGTGTGGGATCTGGCTTGCTGAATGAGTGCTGCTCCTGGGCCTTGCTCAGGCTGGCAGAAATGTCTGGCAGAGAGAGAGAGAACGAGGTGAGGTGGGGTGAGTGACTGTAGTATAGAGTCAGACTACTGGGCAAGTGGGCAGTGGCAGACTAGCTGTGGCTCCCGCACTCCTCTGTTCCCAACTTGCTACCAGACCTTCAGCGCTGATAACTTTGTGACGTCTCGTAAGTATAATCCGGACATGCTGCCAGGCCCTCCCCCCTGCCATTGGTACTTAAAGTGACCATGCCTGAGCTGCAAAACCTAGACTTTCCCTAATGGTGTTACGATGCAGTGTTTTATACAATAAATCGTAATAACTAATGTCCCTAGGACTGCCTTACACCTGTTAATCCTACACCTACCTATATCCTAAAACTTAACCTTTAATGGTATGCTCATAATATTTCTAATAACTAACTAAGGCCTCTTTCACACTTGCGTTGTCCGGATCCGGCGTGTACTCCACTTGCCGGAATTACACGCCGGATCCGGAAAAACGCAAGTGTACTGAAAGCATTTGAAGACGGAACCGTCTTCCAAATGCGTTCAGTGTTACTATGGCACCCAGGACGCTATTAAAGTCCTGGTTGCCATAGTAGGAGCGGGGAGCGGGGGAGCGGTATACTTACAGTCCGTGCGGCTCCCGGGGCGCTCCAGAATGACGTCAGAGCGCCCCATGCGCATGGATGACGTGATCCATGTGATCACATGATCCATGCGCTTGGGGCGCCCTGACGTCACTCTGGAGCGCCCGGGGAGCCGCACGGACGGTAAGTACACTGCTCCCCGCTCCCCACTACACTTTACCATGGCTGCCAGGACTTTAGCGTCCCGGCAGCCATGGTAACCACTCTGAAAAAGCTAAATGTCGGCTCCGGCAATGCGCCGAAACGACGTTTAGCTTAAGGCCGGATCCGGATCAATGCCTTTCAATGGGCATTAATTCCGGATCCGGCCTTGCGGCAAGTGTTCCGGATTTTTGGCCGGAGCAAAAAGCGCAGCATGCTGCGGTATTTTCTCCGGCCAACAAACGTTCCGTACCGGAACTGAAGACATCCTGATGCATCCTGAACGGATTTCTCTCCATTCAGAATGCATTAGGATAATCCTGATCAGGATTCTTCCGGCATAGAGCCCCGACGACGGAACTCTATGCCGGAAGACAAGAACGCAAGTGTGAAAGAGCCCTTAGGCTACTTTCACACTTGCGTTTTTCTTTTCCGGCATAGAGTTCCGTCACAGGGGCTCTATACCGGAAAAGAACTGATCAGGCATATCCCCATGCATTCTGAATGGAGAGTAATCCGTTCAGTTTGCATCAGGATGTCTTCAGTTCAGTCGTTTTGACTGATCAGGCAAAAGAGAAAACCGTAGCATGCTACGGTTTTATCTCCGGCTAAAAAAACGGAAGACTTGCCTGAATGCCGGATCCAGCATTTTTTCCCATAGGAATGTATTAGTGCCGGATCCGGCATTCAGAATGCCGGATCCGTCCTTCCGGTATGCTTATGCGCAGACTGAAAAAAAGGTGAAAAAATAAATGCCGGATCCGTTTTTGCCGGATGACACCGGAAAGACGGATCCGGCATTTCAATGCATTTTTCCGACTGATCAGGCATTTTTAAGACTGATCAGGATCCTGATCAGTCTTACTAATGCCATCAGTTAACATACATTTTGCCTGATCCGGCAGGCAGTTCCGGTGACGGAACTGCTTGCCGGATCTCTCTGCCGCAAGTGTGAAAGTAGCCTTATGTGATATTTAAAATTTTCAGTACTTCGCAGCCATTAACGTATGTCTGATTTTCCAGGGGTTAGGGCAGAGTGTAACCTGCCCTAACCCTTGAAGACGCCGATACTCGGCGAAACATGTCGGGGGGCAGCGTGAAGCTCTAGTTTTAACAGAGAACATTTTTGCAGCCAACAATATAGGGATAATCGAAACACAGTGCCCATACTATACTGGCAGCGCGCAGCCAGAAAGGCAACAGTGTTTCATCCTGGATTAGCAACTCTAGCTAGGAGACTCCTAATAGGAAAATCAGACATACGTTAATGGCTGCGATGTACTGAAAATTTTAAATATCACATAATTGTTGTAATCACAGGGTTCCTCCTGTTATAAAACGTAGCCTTGAATATAATTTACATGTAAAATAACATGGGCCATGACTGGATAAGCAGGGGCACACTGCAAATCTCAGTGACAGTTTGGGATTGTCCAAGCTTGGTTCGGGCACGCAAGTAGTATCACCTTACTTGAAATAAGTGGCCCACACTATTGTGTATGTGTGACCATCTTTATAGGTTCTATACCAACAGTATTTTCTGGGATTACGTATCTTGATATGACTTGGAAGCTGCTAGGGATCTTGACCCCATGGGGTCACTGCTCCAGAGTCCAGACAATGTGTTGCCAGTTAAAAGAAATTAATGTGTAGGCGTCATGTGCGGTTCTCATGTCCGACTGGACAAGCTATTCTAATACATTAGACCAACCAGGTTACCTATCACAAGTAGCTGAAACTGTGTCATTAAAATTGATGGCCTTGCTGATTGCTCCGCCGTCCTGAGTTTGATATTGATGCCAAGTACGATATTTAACTAATATGTCCCCTGAAGAGTCCGGCTATCAATATGGGTGAAACGCGTAGGGCCCAAGGCGCTTAATTGTATGCCGCTATCTATAGGCAGCAACTCTGGGCGCCACATGTGTATATATAAAAATCACATCGATATCAATATATGTGTCTGGCATCGTAGTATATGAATATATATATAGATATTTGTATGTGGTGATATACATATAGATTATCACCCGTGTTACTTAACTTTGGCGTATCACAAATACGAGACATCTTGAGCAATCATCACATATGGTATCCACGGCTGTGGTGTTCGATTGCTCTATGTACTGTAAGTTTTTTGTTTTGTGTACCTAGAATAGGCTACTACCTAGAGGCATAACAGCACTATAGGGTCGGCCTAGGGCCTATCAGGAGGTTCCAGAACACGGGATCGCCCTTATCAGGGCGGCTATTCCGTTTATAGGCAGGGTTGTGTAATATAGGGCCACATATAGGGATAGGCCCAAACCAACAAGCCAACACCTACCTATATCACTATGTCCTCAATCATAACGGAGGAATAGATACGTTGCCACTGAGCATTACATTACATACACCCTGATGTGCCGTTTTCTGTATTTTATTTCATTTTCTGTGTTATTTTTGTTTGTGGGAGTTTGTTATTTTACATGTAAATTATATTAAAGGCTATGTTTTATAACAGGAGGAACCCTGTGATTACAACAATTATACATATATACCACCTGTGGTTATTACTCACTCTGACGGGATACTGTCTTAGCTGTGAATTCTAAATATCACATAAGTTAGTTATTAGAAATATTATGTGCAAACCATTAAAGGTTAAGTTTTAGGATATAGGTAGGTGTAGGATTAACAGGTGTAAGGCAGTCCTAGGGACATGCCTGAGCTGGACCCACCGTCACATCATCCATAACAACAAAAAAGGGGGACTTCTGGCCGTCCGACCTGGCCTTGCGCCAGATCAGGAGTCTAAAAACCGGACTGTCAGGCCTAAAACCGGACGTCTGGCCACCCTAAGAGCAGCAGTGGCAGAGATACTGAGGCCAGCAGCAGCCATTTCAGTCACATTAGAGCCAAAGCTGCAGAGTGGCTGTAATCTGACTAAAATGGCTGCTGCTGGCCTCAGTGAGTCTCTCTGCCACTCAGCCCCCATCAGACCTCAGATCAGCCCGCTCAGCCCCATCAGACCTCAGATCAGCCCATTTAGCCCCCCATCAGACCCCCAATCAGCCCGCTCAGCCCCCATCAGACCTCAGATCAGCCCACAGAACCCCATCAGACCTCATATCAGCCCACTCAGCCCACATCAGACCTCATATCAGCCCAAAGACCCCCAGTCAGCCCCATCAGACCTCAGATCAGCCCAAAGACCCCCATCAGACCCCCACTCAGCCCCCATCAGACCTCAGATCAGCCCAAAGACCCCCATCAGACCCCCACTCAGCCCCGATCAGCCCAAAGACCCCCAGTCAGCCCCCATCAGACCCCCACTCAGCCCCGATCAGCCCAAAGACCCCCAGTCAGCCCCCATCAGACCTCAGATCAGCCCAAAGACCCCCAGTCAGCCCCTATCAGACCTCGGATCAGCCCAAAGACCCCTTTAGACCCCCACTCAGCCCCCATCAGACCTCAGATCAGCCCAAAGACCCCCATCAGACCCCCACTTAGCCCCCATCAGACCAAAGACCCCCAGTCAGCCCACATCAGACCTCAGATTAGCCCAAAGACCCCCATCAGACCCCCACTCAGCCCCCTTCAGACCTCAGATCAGCCCAAAGACCCCCAGTCAGCCCCATCAGACCTCAGATCAGCCCAAAGACCCCAATCAGACCCCCAGTCAGCCCCCATCAGACCTCAGATCAGCCCAAAGACCCATATGAGACCCCACTCAGCCCCCATCGGCTCAGATCAGCGGCAGCCCACAGAGGGATCCCCAGGCCCCAGCCTCCAACATACTTACCTGTTCTGCGCCGTGTCTACTCTTCCTCTCCGGCAGAAGTCGCGCTCCTCTGTCTTCCTGGCCGGCGCTGCACCTAGTGCGCACACTACGTCCTGATGCTGTACACGCTCGGGACAGTGAAGCGCCGGCCGGGAAGGGTAAGTATATTAAATGGGCAGGCCACGCAGAAACCAGGAGCACTGGGCCACGGGTACAGCACTACTGCAGGGGTCCACAGGAGGCCGGACCCCATGTAGCGCCGGGCCTGGTTGCAACTGCGACCCCTGTATGTACGCCAGTGAGCAGGACAATTGCCCTGCAATCAAATGTGGATAGGGAAATGAACTAAAATAACCGAATATTTTTTTTTTTTACAAAATAATGATCTTGAACTAGGAGGCGGAGGTCAAAGTGGAGTAGGAAGTTGAGAAGGTGGTGGACGTGGCGGTGTAGGTGGAACACTATATTTGTATTTTTTTTATTTTTATTTTATTTATTTTTTATTTTTTATAAATTTGGGAAGACCCCAAAACATTGGGAAATATAAAAAAGAAAACAAAGAGAAAGTGCGCTGGAGTATAACAATGGCTGGGTGCAGCCGGTATACTTTGTCTATTCTGCACAAGGTACGGACAAGTCCTGTGGGATCCATACCTGGTTCATTTTAATGAACGTGAGCTTGTCCCCATTGGCTGTGAACAGGCGGCTGCGCTTGTCTGTGATCACCCCCCCTGCCGTGCTGAACACACGTTCGGACAATACACTGGCCGCAGGGCAGGCCAGCACCTCCAAGGCGTAAAGGGCAAGCTCAGGCCATGTGCCCAATTTGGAGACCCTGAAGTTGAATGGGGCAGACCCATCAGTCAGTACTTATAGGCATGTGCACACGTACTGTTCCACCATGTTGCTGAAATGTTGCCTCCTACTAAGACGTTCCATATCAGCTGATGGTGCTGGTTATTATGGCGTGCTGACCAAGCTTTTCCACATTTTGGCCATGCTAACCCTCCCTTCTGAGGTGCTGGCGGTGCCCCAGTTGTGTTGGCGACTTCCTCCTCCTCTGCCTTCGCCTTGTGCTTCCACTGAGCCCCCAGTGTCAGGTGGGAATGCCATGAGCAGCGTGTCTACCAGCATGTGCTTGCACTCGCGCATCTTTCGATCAAGCTCCAGTGAAGGAATTAAGGACGGCACGTTGTCCTTGTAGCGGGGATCCAGTAGGGTGGCCACCCAGTAATCAGCACTGATTAGAATGTGGGCAACTCGGTGGTCGTTGCGCAGGCACTGCAGCATGTAGTCGCTCATGTGTGCCAGGCTGCCCAGAGGCAATTACAAGCTGTCCTCTGTGAGAGGTGTATCGTCTGTGTCCTCTGTATTCCCCCAGCCACGCTCCAGTGATGTCCATGAGCTGCTTTGGGTGCCACCCTGCTGTGAACATGGTTCTGGCTGGACAATTGTGCACCTGGCCTCTGTTGGTGCAGGAACACACCCTCCGAGCCACTTGTGAATGACTGGCCTGATAACTGTGGAAATAATCCCTCTTCCTCCTGTGCCACATCCTCTTCCATCTTCGCCGAAAGCATTTTTTCAAGGAGACATAGAAGTGGGATAGTAACGCTGAGAACGGCGTCATCAGCACTGGCCATGTTGGTGGAGTACTCGAAACAGCGCAACACGGCACACACGTCCCACTCGTTGGTGGTGAAGTGGTGCTGTTTCGCAGAGCGACTCACCCGTGCGTGCTGCAGCTGAAACTCCACTATTGCCTGCTGCTGCACGTCGCATATGAGGCGGTGAGCGGGAAGGCCGAAGTTACGCTGCAGCGCAGACAGGCGAGCAGCAGCAGGGTTAGAACGCCGAAAGCGCGCACAGACGGACCGCACTTTCTGCAGCAGCTCTGACATATCGGGCTAATTTTTCAGGAACCTCTGCACCACCAAATTCAGCACATGCACCAGGCAAGGGATGCGCATCAAACCAGCTAGGCCCAGAGCTGCTACGAGATTTAGCCAATTATCGCACACCACTAGGCCGGGCTTGAGGCTCAGTGGTAACAACCACTCATCGGTCTGTTGTTCCATGCCCGTCCACAGCTCCTGCACGGTGTGGGGGTTTTCCCCCAAACAGATGAGTTTCAAAACGGCCTGCTGTCGTTTCCCCTTGGCTGTGCTGAAGTTGGTGGTGAAGGTGTTACGCTGACCAGATGAGGAGGCTGTAGAGGAGGAAGCGGAGTAGGAGGAGGAGGCAACAGGAGGCAAAGATAAACGTCCTGAAATCCTCGGTCGCGGAAACACATGCGCCAAACTGCTATCCGCCTCAGGCCCAGCCACCACTGTGTTCAGTTAGGGAGATATAACGTCCCTGCCCATGCTTACTGGTCCACGTATCGGTGGTTATGTGGACCTTGCCACAGATGGCATTGCGCAGTGCACACCTAATTTTGTCCGCCACTTGGTTGTGCAGGGAAGGGATGGCTCGCCTGGAAAAGTAGTCGCAGCTGGGCACAACATACTGTAGAATCCAAAGTTCTTTGCTCTCAGATGAATGCCTATTGCCTAATTTTTGGGGCCTGTACTGGCCGACAGTTAAATTTTTATCCTGTGACCGCCTAATGTACCTCCAGCCACAAAATCCAAAGTTCTGTGCTGTCAGGTGAATGCCTATTGGCTAATTTTTGGGGCCCGTACTTGCCGACAGTTGCATTTTTATCCTGTGACCGCCTAATGTACCTCCAACCACAGAATCCAAAGTTCTGTGCTGTCAGGTGAATGCCTTTTGCCTAATTTTTTGGGCCTGTACTGGTCGACAGTTAATTTTTTTTTATCTCTAGCCACATAATCACACCCTTGTCTCACTCCTCTGCCTCTCATTATGGAGGCATATGAACCGCATTCACCATAAGGACCTTCTAAGGTCACAGGGTCATGTGACTGTGCCCCCTTATACCTTGCATTGTGCCCTCTTACCACACTCTGTGCAGTGACCCTAGTCATTCCCTGTACTGTGTCCTCTTATACTCTTTTATCCGGTCACGGTATGGCAGTGTTATCCGGTCAATGTATGGCGGTGGTATCCAATATCTGGATGGCCATAACTGTATCCCTTTCCCTGCCCACGCCATCCTTTTTAGACCTGGCATGAGCGGGAAAAATATCCAGATTGTTGTGCTAAGTCCCTTGGCGCCACAATCTGTGTCAGAAATACGCCTAATATAGATGTATTTCTATATAATAAATGATCACTTAATTGTATTATCATTCGGGGGTAGGGCTAATATCTTTATATTATATAGATTCTAGTGTATTATACTGTGCCCTGTATTTCCTAGTAGAAAATGATCCTTGGGAAACACAGTCCTCAACCCTGACCACCAGGATCAGGTAGCGCTCTCTCAGTACATGGCAGCCTCCCCACTCCGCCACGCTGCTCTGCTGTGTACTGGTGCTTATTCTGACACTATGGCTGGGTTCACATCCTATTTTTGCCATCCATTTAATGCATACCAAAAATATAAATTTAAAAATATATGCGTTAACAGATGCCTCAGACTGATGCCGTACAGTGGAGTCCGTTCACAGTTCCATGGTAGAATTTTTTTTTACGTTAACGTATGCATTTTTTTAATAGACTCTGCAGGATATGAAAATGGGGAGTTCTGCACATTTGTATACATCAAACTAATAGGAAATACAATTTTTCTCGGCTATAGCAGGGCACATTTTTGATAGTTTCCTTTTAAGACGCATAAAAATGGCCCCTGATTATAATACATATTTTTTTGTGGGAACTTTTGCCAATGATCCCCCTCTGGTATGTCACTGTCCATGTTGTGGGACTATTTGTGTACTTCTAGTAAGTGCTGGCTGCAAATATGAGCTGAAGGTTTTTCAGGTTCGCCTGCCATTACAGTAAATGGGGCCCGCCGCGAACTTGCGGTTCACTACTGAAGGATGCTGTATACTTTTTTTTTGTTTAGCTAGGGGTTAGATAGGAATGTTGATGGCCTGCACGATGATGCAGACGTCCAAATACGTGACCTGCCTGTAATTGTGATGCACAATAACTGTTTCGCTACCAGAAAGGACTAGCTGTGCATGTTGCTGCACTGCACAGTGAAGTACACCAGGAAACTTTCTGCCTAAAGTTGAACTGCAGGCCAGGATAGACCTGATTCAACGTGCTTTGTGATGAGTTAATTAGGATCAAAGCAAAATTTGGGGAAAATTTGCGAGACTTTGCTCATCTCTAAATACAGCACAAATACCATAGGGTGGTTTCTCATATAGTATTTCTTCTCACATACCAAGTTTTTATGCAGTTTTTCTGGAAATGCATTCAAAAGGAATAGGAGGTATAAAGGAAAGAATTGTACTACTTTCTCTTGCTTGAGCCATTTTTTGCTTTGACTCAAACACACACACACAAAAAACTGCAATGCTGTTTAAAAAAACATTGTAAGTGTGCCTTACAGTTTCATAGTTTCCTTCATCTGAATGGGCCGTTTTAACGGCAAGCACCCTACGCATGATATAGAACACATTTTTATGTCATTTTCTTTATGAGCAATAGCCAGAAAAATCTTTCAATGAACAATGAGCAAACCCATTGCTAAGGACCCATAAGGATGTCTGGTTAATAGAGATGAGCATATCAATTCTAACATTCAGAAATTCAACCAGAATTCTTCAAAAAGTTCTTCAGAATGCCAATTTTGTGTTGATTCGGAAAAATCAAAGAGGGAGGGACAGAGATATTGCCTTTGCCAGGCAATCGGAGCACTTTCGTTTTGAGTCCACAAACTGAATTTGACTTAGGCCTCATCCACACGACAGTATTTTTTCACAGTCCGCAAAACGGGGTTCCGTTGGTTACTTAGCAATTTTTAGAAGCATTATACTTACCTGCGAGCTGCGCTGTCTGTGACCGGCCGGGCGCTCCTCCTACTGGTAAGTGAAAGGTCTGTGCGGCGCATTGCTTTTATAGCACAGACCTGTCACTTACCAGTAGGAGGAGCGCCGGCGTCCTGGTTTCCATGGTTACCAATCGGAGCCCCAGCGATTAAACTGGGACTCCGATCGGAACTCTCCACTGTCACCAATGATGGGGGAACGTGATTTTAACTAAGGGGGGGGGGGAGATGTGAAGCCGCACTGGCCACCAATGATGGGGGATTCGGAATGTGATTTTAACTAGGGGGGGGGGAGATATGAGGCTGCACTGGCCACCAATGATGGGGGATTCGGAACATGATTTTAACTAGGGGGGGGGAGAGGTGAGGCTGCACTGGCCACCAATGATGGGGGATTCGGAACGTGATTTTTACTAGGGGGGGAGAGGTGAGGCCACACTGGCCACCAATGATGGGGGATTCGGAACGTGATTTTAACTGGGGGGGGGAGAGAGGGGAGGCTGCACTGGCCACCAATGAATATAATATTGGGGAGGGAGGGGGCACCTGATCTCTTACAGGGGGCTATGATACGCACAATTAACCCTTTAGGTGCGGCACCTAAGGGGTTAATTGTGCGGATCACAGCCCCCTGTAAAAGATCGGTTGCTGTAAGGCAGCAGGGGGCAGTCATGTACACAGTTCTCAGTATATTCTAACTTGAAGCGTCCCCATCACTATGGGAACGCCTCTGTGTTAGAATATACTGTCGGATATGAGTTTTCACGAAGTGAAAACTCATATCTGAAAAAGCTTTTATGCAGATCTGTCTGTGTGAAAGTTGCCAACGGCCACAGATCACGGACGTGGATGCCAATCTTGTGTGCATCCGTGTTTTTTCACGGACCCATTGACTTGAATGGGTCCGTGAACCGTTGTCGGTCAAAAAGATATGACAGGTCATATTTTTTTGACGGACAGGAAACACGGATCACGGCCGCGGATGAACAACGGTGCATTTTCCGAGTTTTTTGAAAGTCAATGGGTCCGCAGAAAATCACGGAAAACGGAACAACGGCCACGGATGCACGGTCGTGTGCATGAGGCCTTAAAGTGAATTTTTAATTTGCTCATCACTATTGGCTACCATGGAAATATGCCGCACAACACCTATATAAGACATAGTAATGTTAAAAATCAGGTGCTGTGGAAAAACAAATGTAGGACCATAGGGGTACATGAGCGTCATATGAGTGTCCCCTCTAAAAATGAGAATGGATACCCGCTAACAAGTGGCGGATCTTGCTCCAGCAAATCTGGTCCATCCTTGTATTACAGGGTATATATTTTCCCTGTAGTTAACCTAGCTGTAATTCATTTTGTGTGCTTAGAATTACCTATAACTAAAGTTAGTATCCTTATATATTACTACTGCAAGAGTGGTAATGTTTCTCATAGTCACCACCCCAAAATGTAAGTGGATACAATGTGGAGTTGAGCCAAATTCTGCTGTCTTTGGAACCTAAGATTGTGAGCTCAGATTTCTGCTATAAAAAGCATAGGGCACTGTGAACGACACATTAACACACACATTTGCAAGGAGGGTAATCAGAAATACAGGGCCGCCTTATGTCATCAGTAAAAAATAGATTTGTCTTGATAAGGGTGATGATAGATGGTAATCTTTATGCCATTTGTCCTGTTATGAAGCTCTAATGGCAATTGTCCAAGTTGTCAAAAGTTTAAACATCTTAGATGGTACAAGTAATGTGGTTTATATCTTGCAGATATTTGTCTATTTATTAATATCTATATGCTATATAGTAGATAAATAAAAAAAATTAGCCCTGCATGCTGGGTAGCCAACCTGAATTCTTCTTCTTTTTTTCTGGACAACTTATTTAAAATTCAGGGACAACCAACATTTTTTATGGACAAACTGCAAAACCACATTAAATGATAAAGATTATAAGTAATACGGGGGAGATTTATCAAACTGGTATAAAATAGAAGTGGCTTACTTGCCCATAGAAACAAAGACAATGCCACAACATTCTGCAAACACAAATAAAGTACAATAATGCCATAATAATAGAAAACATTCTGGTGCTAATGCTATGCTTATTTTGCTAATTTGAGACTCTTGGCAAATACATTTTATACAAAATTATTTGGGCCAGTCTGCCAAATGTCAAGGCAGTCTCTATAAGACGGGAACCTAACACTAAATACTACCTGTTATGTGCCATAATGGGTGCATGCTGGGTCCACTCTGCTTTTTACCATTGTTGGTACCTGCATTCCTGGATTTAATGGAGGCCGTTATGGCACCAAAAATGGTAAAAAGCAGAGTGGACCCAGCATGCATGTGGAACCTACAGTACCCTGCCCCTCAGTGACAGTGACCTCCACAGCGGCCTGCCCTCTTAACAGTAACATCCACAGTGCCTTCCCCTTAAACAGTGACCTCTACAGCGGCCACTCCTTTATTAGTGACCTACACAGTCACTCTCATGAACAGCTCACTCTTAGACAGCAGCACTATGCTGTCTAAGTGTGAGCTACAGGGAGAAAGTCACCCTCCTTCCCACCCCTGCAGCTGACAGAAGTTGATTTTTACCTTCATTCCTTTTCAATCCCCGTCGGCTGCGGAGTGGCAGGGGCATGGCCTAACCGGGGCGTGGCTTAGCGGGACCTGGGGGCGGGGTTTTTAAGTCTGTCTTTTGAGTGTGAATGGCCACCCTACCTGGCCCCTGAACTGTGACTTTCACAGCACTCCGCTCCCTTAACAGTGTTATCTACAGCGCCCTGCCCCTTTTAAAGCTGCCTTATTTTTACCTACTGTCCAGGAATTTAATTCCAACGAATGGGAGACGCATCCTTTCTTGGACTCTCTGGGGGATTCTGCCTGGTGTTGATTGGTAGTGATGGTGGAACATTGGCCTGAACATTTCACGAACGCGTGTTCGTGATCAAATGTTCGCGAACCGCGCGTTCGCAGCGGGCCCCATTCACTTTAATGGCAGGCGAACCTAAAAAACCTCATCCATGGTGAATAAATGTAATTTCATCCTTAATGCTCCCTGTAATATTTGCACTTTATATCTCTGATTTAGTCCACCTCGCTTGCATATCCACTTTCCAACAACCAATACAGAATTTTTCATGTGAGACAACTTAAAATGTTCGTATGGGGGTGCTCTTTCCAAAATGGGGTCACTTGTTGGGGTTTTTCATTTCTGGGGACCTCAGGAATTTATTTAATGCGACATAGCACCTAAAATATATATCTGCCAATTCAGGCCTGTCATCAAAATTCATATTTGGCAGTTTTACTCTAGAGCCCTGCCATGCGCCCATATATCATTTTTTGAGCACATATGGGGTGTTGGCGTATTCGGGGGAAAATGGGGAAATAAATGTGGGCTGCATTTTGTTCGGTAACCCTTTGTGAAAGTGAAAAATGTGGGTGTAAAGCAACTTTTTCTGGAAAAAATTATTAATTTTTATTTTTCACAGCAAAGCGTTTCCTAATTCTGTGAAATGTCTGATGGGTCAAAGTGCTCAGTATATTCCTTGAGGGGTGTATGGAGTCACTTTTTGGGGTTTGCCACTGTCACATGCGACATAGCTCCCAATTACCATTCAAGCTAAATCCTCTCCCCTAACGCTATACGGAGCTCCTTCTACTCTGAAGCCTGCTGTGCGGCCATACATCAGTTTTAGAGCACACATGGGGTGTTTTTGTAAACTCCAAACATGAAGTTGGCATATGGGGAATGTAAAGTAGTAACTATTTCTGGAGGTATTACTATCTATTATAAAAGAAGAGAAATTTAAATTAGTAAATTTGCTAATTTGCAAAGGGTTAATATTTCTGAATATGTTATGTATACAGAATTATATTGCTGTGTGCATATATTTATATATTTACCCTCCTGGCGGGGGCTGGTGACAGTGGCGTACCTCCAATAGAGGCAGACCACGCAGCTGCTATGGGGCCCCTGGGGGAAGGGGGCCCGCAGTGGAGGATAGGCCCCGCCCACTAATTACACTTGTATGGCTACCTGAGAAAGTAAGAGGTGGCGAAGGACCTTTGGTGATGTCATCAACCATGTGACCAGTGCAGGAAGCCAATGAATAGCAGAGCAGCCGAAGTCTAAAGGACCTTTGGTGATGTCATCAACCATGTGACCAGTGCAGGAAGCCAATGAATAGCAGAGCAGCAGAAGTCTAAAGGACCTTTGGTGATGTCATCATCATGTGACCAGTGCAGAGGACTGGTGAAAGACCTGTGGCATATCGCTGTGAGGGGGCGGAGCTTCTGTGTGGCGCCTGAAGGAGAGGTTAGTGGTGTTCTGGGATAACATAACATCCTAGAAAAGCTGGGAGTTGTAGTTCTGTCCTATTACATGTTTTTCAATGTAATTTAAACGTATGCCCTAGTACAGGCTGGTAATGCTGGGAGTTGTAGTTCTATCCTCTTATACCCCCTCTTTGGAATGTATACTGATGCCCCATAATAAGTCTGGCCATACTGGGGGTTATAGTTATTTCTTTTTAAAGCTCTTAACTGGTACAACTAGATGATATCCTATAATAATCTGGACATGCTAGGAGTTGTAGTTCTCTTTTCTTAGGCTGGATTATCATCACAGTTTAGTTTTCCGTTTTGCATGCAGGACTTTTTTCTGTCTAAAATAACGGATCTCCGACAGAAATGGCATAAACGGATGCCAAATGTGCAGAACTGATGCTTGAAATACAGGATCATTTTTTTTTCTTTATTTTTCTGTTTATCTGACGGATCAGAAGAACTGAAAACTAAACGGTGATATGAACCCGGCCTTATACTCTGTGTAATATCTACTTGTATCTGATCATAACAGCCTGGACATGCTGGAAATTGTAGTTCTCTCCACTTTCACCTCTCCCTGTGTTGCTCCCTAATTTCCAATAATAATCTGGTGATGATGAGACTTGTAGTTCCCTTGTCACTATTATAATGTTCTGCAGCAGCTGAGGTGTGTATTACTTGTTCCCTTCTGTGCTGGTGACGGTCGCTGTTCTGCCGTCATAGGAGCACAACAACGAAAATCACCGCAGTTCCGGATCTGGCACTTCATGGACGACAACACCTGACGGATCCCGCTGACTATGATGAGATCTGTCAGGTTTCCATCTTCCAGGCTATAAAATTGTGTCCAGCATTTATGACCTGATCCACGAATGAGGCCCCAACACAGATGTGAACGAAGCTTTATATGTTCTGCAGCAGCTGAGGTATGCATTAGGAGGTTCTGACAGTTCATAAGGCAAGGGGGCTATGGTGGCACTGGTATACTATTATGCCAGCACCACCATAGCACCCCCTGTGTGCTGCTTATAGTGGACAGTGCCCTCAGACAATCAAAAGCGGGTTTTTTCCCGGTATTGAGACCCTATGACGGATCTCAATACCGGAAAATAGAAACGCAAGTGTGAAAGTAGCTCCTAATGTCTACACGGCTGCAACTGCTGGGGGTATGGCAGGGGAGAAGCCAGGGCAGGTGGTGGGATGGGCCAGTGGACGGAGTTAGTGGGGCCCCATTAAGATTCTTGCTATGGGGCCCAAGGATTTCTATGTACGCCCCTGGCTGGTGACATCCTCCTCATCATGAGCTGGGGGGGGAAATCCGGCTGATGGGAGGGTCTGGCCTCATCCGCCGCCACCTCCACCACTTCGCCTCTACGGTGACCTCCACCACCTCCAAACCCTCCATGGAAAGCCTGCGGCGGACTGAGGGAACGGGAACCCCTGTAATCACACAATACTCATAATTTTGACAAACAACTCAGAACTCATAACAAATGCAAATTAAGTGTGGGATGTATCTAATGTAATGATGGACGGGGCCTTTTACTGGAATACAGAAAAAAGATTGCAGTTTATGTATATGTACACACACACACACGTGTGTGTATATATATTTATGTGTGTGTGAAACGTACGAAATCAGCCGTTTACATCATACATGTCTACCTCGTTGTGTATATAACTATATATACACTCACAGCGAGGTAGAGATGTATGATGTAACCGGCTGATTTGCTATATGTTACACCAGGTACTCAGTAATCATTTGTAAAGGGATGAAATACTTATTTGCATAACTGTATATATACATTACAGAGTGTAGGAGAGAGATACAAAAGTAATGTAAGCATTGTACCTGGGCATTTTCTGTCACGGATCTCTGTGATCCAGCCAATGTGCCTCCTCTTCAAATCTGACCAATGTTTCATGATGGCCATCGCACTATGCATTCCCTTCTACTCCCTCCTAAGCTCCTTCCTTAGATCCCTCACGATCCGCAGTTTTTTTTTATCCTGGACCCGCTGCAGGCTAAAGATGCAAGCATACAATCCCAAATTTTTTAAATACAAGTATTGAAAATAATGTCATCAACAACACAGCCAAAACAATTTAAATGGTTGAAGGGGAAATATTAGCTTTAATGTTAGCGTTATAAGATCAGATTGTATTGTAATTGTATGTATGTGGGCTCTGAGAAATCAGATATTGGCCAGCTGAGCAGAGATGTACCTGTCTAGTGAAATGACGGTATGGTATGGGGTGTACCGCTGGTTCGCCTCCCCGTGGTGCACCCTTCTCCTGACCAACAGGACACAAACTCTAATCTATAGACTGTGTGTGTGGTATATAGTGTGTGGTAGGAAAATGGATGTGCAATGTGAATTTGAGAGATATTTCTCTGCTGTCCATACATACATGCTACAGACATAATGCTGTGATGTCACAACAATATTTAGTGCAGCAATCAGTAATATCTACTCAGACCTGATAAAATGTGAAGTTGTATGTATTGCAAATACAAATTTGCATCAATAGCGCAGCTTTTCACAATCACAAATATTTTGGAACACTCTATCTGCATATAAAGCCATTGTTCTCCAATGCATGCGAAATGTTATCAAATACAGTGCTGTGATGTAAAATTACTTACAGTGATCAGGAGTTCTTCCTCACCGTCGCGAAAATTGCTGCCCTCCATCTTTTCCAGTCTCTGGAAGCTTCCCGCAATTTGAAAAAGGTAGCAAAACTAGGCCAAGCCAGTATTACGCATACTACATGCCCGATTTTTGCGATCAAGAAAATCATCTCGAATTCTTGAATATGACTAATATTCTACATAAAATTTGCGAAATATTGCGAATTGGAATATTGCCCCTGCCTGTTGCTGGTGCAGCCTATCAAGCATATACAAGGGGGAGTTCCAGCGCGTCTGGCTGTCACAAATCAGACGTCTGATGGGCAGGTCATGTCACCGCTGAACATCAGCAAGGCGAGCCATGGCCATGTAAGATCTTCTAAAATGGCCAGAGATTTCCCTGGCCTTCTGCAAGACGTCCTGGACCCTGGGGTATTGGGCAACAAATCGCTGCACGACTAAGTTCAGGACGTGTGCCATGCACGTGTGTAATTTTGCCCTGTTTCAGCGCGCTCAGCAGCTTGGCACCGTTGTCGCACACCACTTTACTAACTGTCAAATTGAGTGGGATTAGCCACTAATCGGCCTGTGACCGCAGAGCTGAAAGCAGTGCAGGACCGGTGTGGCTCTTGGCTTCCAGGCACAACAGCCGCAGCACAGCATGGCAACGTCTCACCTGGGACGTCAAATAGGTTTTAGGGAGCTTGGGGGGTGCAGCGGAAGAGGCGGTAGCAGTGGAAAAGGAGGAGTCAGCCAAGGAGGAGACGGAGAATGGAGTAGGAGAAGGAGAAGAAGGCAGGCCTGCGTGCAATCCGTTGCAGTAATACCAAATCCACATTGGTGCCACGGGTTGCATGCTTGACGGCCGTCAGAAGGTTCACCCAGTGGGCAGTAAAAGTTATGTACCTTCCCTGCCAGTGTTTGCTAGACCACGTGTCTGTGGTCAGATGTATCTTGTGCCAGAGATACATTCACTTGCCGCTGAACGTGGCCATATAGCTCCCTTCTCAGAGAAATATTTCCTTCTGGGGACCTTCCATTGCGGTGTGCCAATGGCCACAAATTTTCTAAAGGCCTCCGAGTCCACCAGTTTATATGGCAGTAGTTGGCGAGCTAGCAGTTCCGACAAGTCAGCGGTAAGTCGATGGGTTATCTGGCATCATCAACTTTTTACACTCAATATTTGGTGGAAACAGGTATATCAAACCCCTTAATCAGTATTTTGTGGAAGCAGGTGTATCGCAGGCCTCAATCAATATTTGGTGGAAGCCGGTATATCACACCTCTCAATTATTATTTTTTTGCCACAACAGTTATTTCACACCACCCTGTTTATTTGGGGCAACAGGTTTCAGGTATATCGCAACCGTCAATCAGTATTTTGTGGAAGCAGGTATATCACCCCCCTGAATCAGTTTTTTAAAGGGGGCAACAGGTATATCACACCCGTTGCAAATAGTTGTTCCAATAGCATTTGTCCCTCTATATAGCTGCGGTATCGCAGCAGAACCGCACACAACTGCTACACAATACAAATGCACTATATACTTTCTATGTTAGAAAGTATATTATAAGTATATCACAGTATCACACCTATCGATAGCACACCCTATACTAGTCCTTAAAAGGACTTTTGTGGCCCTATTAGCTAACGTTCGGTGTCCCTAACAGTCTGTCCCTGCTCCACAAAGCAACCTCTCCCTACACTGGCAAAACACAGAATGTAAAATGGCTGCCAGATCGGGTTCTGTTATAGGGTGGGGGGGTGTCCATGTGGTGAAACATCTCAATTGGCTGTCCTGTCCCACCTGATGTGTGTGTCATGGGTCAAAGTTTGGCGCAATGCAAAAGAATATGACGCCGGTGGACATTGCCATGTGTTCGGCAAATCGCGAATGCGTAAAGTTTGCCGCGAAACGACCGCCGGGCAAACCTCAAGGCCATCTCTATTGATTGGGGCACCATTGATGTTAGGTAGATGGTTGCAAGGTAGGAGGTCAGATGCAAGGGCCATTGGAACGATGGTGAAGTCAATGACCAGGCCCATTTGGGTGAAACAGATAACAGATTTACTGAGAATGATGAGAGTTGCAGTACAAATAACAGCAACTGGTATAGTTTTGAAGTATATTACAGAGCTTACTTTTTCCAATTGCTGTGTAAGGGGAGCGGCAATGATGGTAGTAATATTTCCTAAATCTTACTCCAAATTCACTTTGCAATCTTTCCAAGATAAACACTGGTGTGCAGTTCTTAACTTGCTAACACCTTCTGCAATTCCCAGGCTGAGGGGTGCAGCTCTTAGAACTGGATAGCCAGTTTGTCTCAAAATGTGGCAGGTTCTGGAGCAATTAATCCTTTCCATAAGCAGTAAAGTCTTAATGTCATAAACGAGAGGTACCTTACTGTATAAATCCAATGCACCACAGTGGTGGTTATAGACCTTCTACTAATGTCTGTTTTCTTTCCCTCTGGGTTGTCTCTCAGTTAAAGGGAACCTGTCACGAGGATTTTTGGTATAGAGCTTAGGACATGGCTGCTAGATTGCCGCTAGCACATCCGCAATATCCATTCCCCATAGTTCTCTGTGCTTTTATTGTGTCAAAAAAACTATTTTATATATTTGTAAATTAGGCTACTAATGTTTCCGAGCCCAGCTACGCCCACTGTGAAGGAGCCCAGAACCGCCTCACATCCTCCGAATCTCCTCCTTTCTCCCCGACGTCACAAAGCTAGAGCGCCGTAATCGGCATGCGCAGTGTCGGCATAGTGTTCCTTCCCTGTGCTGGCATCAGCCTCAGGGAACGAACTGCATTGCGAGAATATGGCGCTCTAGCTTTGTGATGTAGGGGAGCAAGGAGGCGATTCGGAGGATGCGAGGCGGTGCTGGGCTCCTTCACTGTTGGCGTGGCTGGGCTCAGAGTCAGAGAACGCTGAACTCATCTCTCAAGCATGGAGGAGACAGGACTCATCTAAGGTTAATTTGCATATCTATAAAATTGGTTTTTTTGACACAATAAAAGCACACAGAGCTATGGGGACTGGATATTGCGGATGTGCTAGCGGCGATCAAGCAGCCCATGTCCTCAGCTTTATACCCAAAATCCAGGTGACAGGTTCGCTTTAAGTCAAGCTCTGGCAGCTTTTCAGTCTCAGAAGTGGTGTCTACTGGACAAGGCTTCTCTCTGGGCCCACTTTGCAGGAGCTTGCACATGTAGGTCTTGGTTGTAGCTCTGCAATATGCATTTATTATGTATAGAAAGTTAATACAAGTCTCTTACTAATATGATGTTATTATCCATATTGCTTCCTTTGCTGGCTGGATTCATTTTTCCATCACATTATACACTGACCGTTTCCATGGTTACAACCACTCTGCAATTCATCTGTGGTGGCTGTGCTTGCACACTAAAGGAAAAAACACCAGCCTAAATTAACTCCCATGGTCCCGGCTACCAGAAGTCAGCCCTTTTTCTTATAGTGTGCGAACACGGGCACTGCTGCTGGATTGCAGGGTGGTCGTAACAATGGAAAAAGGCAGTGTATAATGTGATGGAAAAATGAATCCAGCCAGCAAAGGAAACAATATGGATAATAACAGTATATTAGTAAGGGTACTTTCACACTAGCAGCAGGACTGATCCGACAGGCTGTTCACCCTGTCGGATCCGTCCTGCTGCTATTTCGCCGTGCCGCCGCACCGCCGCTCCGTCCTTATTGACTATAATGGGGACGGGGGCAGAGCTCCGGCGCAGTGCGGCAGTGCGCGGTGAGAGGCCGCCGGACTAAAACGTCGGACATGCAGTACTTTTAGTCCGGCGGCCTCTCGCCGTGAACTGCCGTGTTGCGCCGGAGCTCCGCCCCCGTCCCCATTCTAGTCAATAAGGACGGAGCGGCGGCACGGCGAAATAGCGGCAGGACGGATCGGACAGGGTGAACAGGCTGTCGGATCCGTCCTGCCGCTAGTGTGAAAGTAGTCTAAGTGGCTTGTATTAACTTTCTCTACATGATGAATGCCACTTGCTAAAGTGACACAACCCCTTTTACTAACCAGGGAGGCAGATCAAATCCAGATCATGGTCCACATGCGATGCTGGCTTACAATTGGATGTTGTCCTTTTGCTGTGTGAGGCGGCGTAACTCCGCCTCCACACCGACGTGATGACGTCACTGACATGTGCAGTACACCTGGGGAGACGCCGACATGTATGGACAACATGAGGATGCAGCTGGAACCGATCTAGTGTATACCAGGTATTTTTGATTGGTTGAGCAGTAGCTCTATTGGCAGCAGCGATCATTTTAATTAACACACAGGTGTCTTTGATTGATAGTATGTGGTCATTGGTTAGATATTGTCACTTGTGGGGGGCCGACTATACTATTTATATGCTTGATTGTGTCTATACCAGTATACTTGAGAAAGGCTACTGCAATGTACACTGATGTCACTGGCCTAAGAAGAGTCTGTGGCACTGAAGGCCTCTTCTAACAGCTGATCACCTGGGGAACCGGGTATCGCAATCACGCAGATCTGATGACCTACAAGGGTACGGATACGTGACTACATTTGTCGTGCAACAAAAAGTTGCGCAACAAAGGGCTACAATTACACTGCAATAAAATGTATTGTGCGTCATTTATGTTGCAGTAATATCACATGACATTTTTTGTAATGATAGTCCATGGTGTTGCACTGGGACATGCGACAGCGATGCAACAGTAGCACAAAAATCCAACTTTGTTGGGTTTTTGTGCAACTGTCGTGTCGCAGTTACAGCATGTCACATGTTAGGCGACATTACTGCAGCAAATTTCGTCATTTCTAGCCATAAATATATTTTCCTGGATTACCACTTTAGCAATAATCAACTATTTGCAGTGGTCGACAGGTGCACTGAAATATGTCTTGGAAATGAGGATAAGAAAGAAGCAAGAATGAGTAATGGGGGTGGACGGGCAATCTGTTGTGTGAAAACGGTGGATTTTCACAGGATTAGGGCTCGTTCACCGTTGGTGTCCCGTTCCCGTATTGCGGACCGCATTTGCGGATCCGCAATAAACGGGCACTGTTCCGTTGTCATTCCGCATCACGGATGCAGACCTATTCATTTCAATGGGTCCGCAAATCCGGAGATGCGGAACAGAAGCACGGAACAGAACACTACGAAAGCACTATGGAGTGCTTTCTGGGGTTCTGTTCCATGCCTCCGCACCGTAAAAAGAAAGAACATGCTCTATCTTTTTGCAGAACGGAGGGATCGCGGACCCATTCAAGTGAATGGGTCTGTGATCCCCATGCGCCTGCCCCACGGAAGGTGCCTGTGCATTGCAGACCGCAATTTGCGGTCCATAGCATTGGCACGGACTTCACACGTTCGTGTGAACGAGCCCTTAAAAGAAATTAGGATTAAAGGAAATGTGTCATCAGAAAAAGACCCGCTATTTAAGGCCTCATGCACACAGCCGTTAGGTGGCAGTGGCCGTATTGCGGCCCGCAAACGGCAGGTCGACATCCACGGCCGCCGGCCATGTGCACCACGCATCACGGATGCGGACCCATTCAATTGAATGGGTCCGCAATTCCGGAGATGCGGAACGGAGTCACGGAACACCGGAAGCACTACGGAGTTGTTCCGTTATTTTTTTGCGGTGCGGACAGACCACGGACCCATTCAAGTTGAATGGGTCCGGCCTGCTGCACGGATGTTGCCAGTGCATTGGGGGCCGCGATTGCAGTCCCCAATGCATGAGACCTAAATCAATTTTTTTTTATGTTAAACATATTTTTAAGACTATTTGGTGATGCTATATTTCATTTTCCATGTTGCTATCTATATATAAAAATAAAAAAACGTAATATCTTGCAATTCTCCCTCTGGCTACTAAGCCTAATACTATCTTGACACTTTCTGTTCAGTAGAGATCACTTCTTAGAAGTCACCTAATTATCATCACAGGCAGGGGACGGACTTGGAACTTAAAGTGGCACTGGAAATAAAGCCTAAAAGTGGCCCCATGTTGTAGGCAAGTCCATACTGACAGAAGGCAGAGCAGCACAATTAGGCAGGGCCAACACAAGCCACAAGTAGGCAAGGACAGCAGTGTGTGGACCTCGCAATACAGTGCAGAATAAAATACCGCCCTAGCAGAACCAAATACCACAGTGCAGCATAAAATGCTGCCCTATCACCATACTGAGAATGATGATACTAGAGATGAGCAAATCGAATCAGACGAAGTGGAATTTGATCCAAATTTCAGGAAAAATTCAATTCGCAACAAATGCGAATTTCCTCACGTTTCGTGGTAATGAATTGAAATTTTTCCTAAAATGGCGACTACAATGACGGCAAGATGTGTGAGGACATGGGGCAAGGAACTCTGGGAAGGCGGGCTGACCCATAATGCCATGCATGCAGCCAATCAGCAGCCAGCCCTGTGATCTCACAGCCCTATAAATACGGCGGCCATCTTAGAGTTAGACATTTTCAAGCGTTCTGAGTACAGGGACAGACGTGTGAAGGCGCTAGGGAGAGCAATTAGAAAAACCTCTTAGTGAAAAAAAAAAGAAAAAAAAAATGATTTATAAGTGCAGGGAAAGGATAGGAAGGAATCATTTCACAGCATCTTAGTGCAGGGAGAGACGTCAGAAGGCGCTAGGGAAAGTGCTATAAAAGCAATTTACAAGTGCAGGGAAAGATTATTTGGGGATCCAAATAGCCATTAGACAGCTCTGTCATTCCAGCAATTTGTTCTTGTGGTGCAAGTGCTATGTTGAAAAGCCTTTAGTGGCTTACAGTATATCTTTTCAAACAAGAAAAATATATTCTCAGCTCACGTCGGCGGTTTTGTTTGAAAGCGTATAGAAAGAAAAAAAATATACGCACTTCACTGGTGCACTTATTTGTGGCAAAAGCATTCAGTGGCCTATTTCGTTAAAAAAATAAAAAATATACGCACTTTACTGGTGCAGTTATTTATGGCAAAAGCGTGTCACGACCATGGTCATGGTCATGACTCCTTGTGACGCATGCAGTTGCCCGCGGTCTGGTATTGTTCTCAACCAGGTGTGGGCTGCTAGTATGTTGCCTCACGTGTGGTAAGGTTCTTGGCAGTGGAGCAGCCGGAGCTGGTGGCTAGGTGGCTCGCTGTCTATGCATGCGCTTGCCTCTGGCAATGCACTTTGTTTGTTTGGTGTGCACGGGATTTAGTTGTACGTTCACTTCCCCTTTAAGTGGTTACCTTACCTAGTCTGGTGTTGGAAGGGTTAACTCCCTTCCCAGTGTGTGTCTGTGTGGGTGTGGCTACTTGGGCCATTTAGCATCTGCTGGAAGCCTGTAGCTGAGGGGTACTCCAGGCATGTTATGCTGGAGTCATCCTCCTGGTATCCTTATACCATCTTCCAGTGAGGGCCACCCTTGTGGTCATAAAAGACCTGTCGTGATGTTATGTTTATGTTGTGTGGTGTCTATCCTCATTGCAGCTATGGATCTGGTTTCTTGTGTGTTTATGTTTGTGTGCTGTGTCCTTTTATGTTTGGTGTGGACATCAGCATTTGAGCACGGGTTCCAGTCAGTGTGTCTGTGGCAGGCTGTATATGTACTCCCTTCCTTGCAGCTTGGCCAGTTAGACACTTGTTCGTCCGTGTCTAGGATTTCCTTAGGGCTAGAAGGGACCCTAGGTTCCGGAGTATGAGCCCTCCTACCATCTGGGTTGGCTCACACGGATAGGAGTCAGGGTCAGTATTAGGGACGCAATAGGAGGTGACCTGCTCCCTGATCCTGTGGTCCTGGCCTAGCAGCTTCCATTATCTGTTAACATCGCACGGATGAGGGTTTCCCCCACTCTCATCCGTGACAAAGGGTTTAGTGCCCTATTTCATTATAGAAACTAAAATATATACGCACTTCACTTCTGCAGTTATATCTGGGGAAAGCATTTGGTGGCCTATTTCAGTACAGAAAGAAAAAATATATACGCACTTTACTGGTGCACTTATTTGTGGCAAAAGCGTTCAGTGGCCTATTTCATTATAGAATTAAAAAAATACAGTGGATGTAAAAAGTCTACACACCCCTGTTAAAATGTCAGGTTTCTGTGCTGTAAAAAAATGAGACAAAGATAAATAATTTCAGAACTTTTTCCACCTTTAATGTGACCTATAAACTGTACAACTCAATTGAAAAACAAACTGAAATCTTTTAGGTGGAGGAAAGAAGAAAAAAAAAACTAAAGTAATGTGGTTGCATAAGTGTGCACACCCTCCTATAATTGGGGATGTAGCTGTCTTCAGAATTAAAGGGCTTCTGTCACTCCACTAAACTCATTTTTTTTTTTTTTTGTCTCCTTAAAATCCTTATGCTGCGATTTCTCAATATATAGGGCTATTACTCAGTTTGGTTCAGTAGTTATATCAAAAAACGGACTTTTATAATATGCAAATTACCTCTCTAGCAGCAGGTAGGGCGGCTACCTGCTGCTAGCAGCCACATCCTCCATTCATAATGACGCCCCCTTCTCATGTTGATTGACAGGACCAGCCAATGCGCTCGTCCTCTAACTGGCCCTGTCTGCGTTTTAAATCTCGCGCCGGTCTTCAGTTGGCGCAGGCACACTGAGTGGAGGACGCTCGCTCGGCCGCTCCATCCTCAGTGAGCCTGCGCCGGGTGTACATGTGACATCATCGGCGCAGGCGCATTGAGGATGGAGCGGCCGAGCGAGCGTCCTCCACTCAGTGCGCCTGCGCCAACTGAAGACCGGCGCGAGATTTAAAACGCAGACGGGGCCAGTCAGAGGACGAGCGCATTGGCTGGTCCTGTCAATCAACATGAGGAGGGGGCGTCATTATGAATGGAGGATGCGGCTGCTAGCAGCAGGTAGTCGCCCTACCTGCTGCTAGAGAGGTAATTTGCATATTATAAAAGTCCGTTTTTTGATATAACTACTGAACCAAACTGAGTAATAGCCCTATATATTGAGAAATCGCAGCATAAGGATTTTAAGGAGACAAAAAAAAAAATTTGTTTAGTGGAGTGACAGAAGCCTTTTAAGCAATCACATTCAAAATCATGTTAAATAGGAGTCAGCATACACCTGCCATCATTTAAAGTGCCTCTGGTTAACCCCAAATAAAGTTCAGCTGCTCTAGGTGGTCGCATCCCACAGCAAAAGCCATGGTCCCCAGAGAGCTTCCAAAGCATCAGAGGGATCTCATTGTTAAAAGGTATCAGTCAAGAGAAGGGTACAAAAGAATTTCCAAGGCATTAGATATACCATGGAACAGAGTGAAGACAGTTATCATCAAGTGGAGAAAATATGGCACAACAGTGACATTACCAAGAACTGGACGTCCCTCCAAAATTGATGAAAAGACAAGAAGAAAACTGGTCTGGGAGGCAACCAAGAGGTCTGCAGCAATATTAAAGGAGCTGCAGGAATATCTGGCAAGTACTGGCTGTGTGGTACATGTGACAACAATCTCATGTATTGTTCATATGTCTGGGCTATGGGGTAGAGTGGCAAGACGAAAGCCTTTTCTTACGAAGAAAAACATCCAAGCCAGGCTACATTTTGCAAAAACACATCTGAGGTCTCCCAAAAGCATGTGGGAAAAGGTGTTATGGTCTGATGAAACCAAGGTTGAATTTTTTGGCCATAATTCCAAAAGATATGTTTGGTGCAAAAACAACACTGCACATCACCAAAAGAACACCATACGCACAGTGAAGCATGGTGGTGGCAGTATCACAGTTATATGTGGTAAAATCTTTATTGAAGTTTTTCGGTCGAAAAACAAAATGTATTCAGCTGTCAGCTCTACGGTTATATGCGGTAAAATCTCCATGATGTCTCCATGATAAATCTGCAGCTTGGGGCCCCTGTGTTGTTTCTACACACTTTCAAAATAATCTTTCAGTGGAGCGAATAGATGCCGAATGACCGGGACGCTCCATGACCTTCCCAGGAGCTGCTGTCGGGAGCAGCGGTTCATTTCTGAGACGCCCGTATAGTGCGGGGGGAATCTGAAGACCCTCTCCATCTCCGTGCTCCGTTATATGCAGTAAAATCTTTTGTAACTTATTTAGGTTAAAAAACACATTTTATTCAGCGTTCAGCTGTGCAGTTATGTGGTAAAATCTTTTGTGATGTATTTTGGTGGTAAAACAAATTGTATTCAGCGTTCAGCGCTGCAGTTATATGCGATAAAATCTTTTGTGACGTATTTCGGTTGAAAAACAAATTTTATTCAGCGTTCAACGCTGTAGTAATATGTGGTAAAATCTTTATTGAAGTACAGTATGTTGGTCGAAAAACAAAATTAATTCTGCGGTCAGCGCTACGGTTACATGCGGTAAAAGACTTTTCCGGGCTCAAAACTATCTTTACGCTTTGTCTTCGCATTGCCTGTAGCTACTAGAGGCCTGTTCATGCCAGGCAGGTTCCCACAGAAGTATCTTGGTCAATCGACACTCGGGCATTGTGCCATTCTGTGGCTTTCTCATGCTTTTGCCACCTCCAGACAATGGTCATTGTGCTACACTGTGGCCTCCTCCTGATGCTGCTGCAGCCGACACCTTCAGACTCTGTCATTGTGCCACTCTGTGGCCTACTCATGCTGCTGCCACCTCCAGACTCTGTTGTTGTTCCATTCTGTGGCTTCCACATGCTGCTGCCACTTCCAGACTTGGTCATTGTGCCACTCTGTGGCCTGCTCTTGTGTCACGGATGGTGTTGCAGAAAGCTGGAACTTATAAATAAACATCTGACTGGCTTGATCACAAACTAAGGAGCATATAAAATCCCTAGAGCTCTCCCTGACTGCTATGCCCATGCAAAGGTCTTTATGGTAGACGATTGCATGCCCACGAACCTTATACTGTGGGACACCTGAAAACCCTATAATAGTGAGGGGACACGACCACCGGCTCCCTGCACTTAATACGGACAGAGTCAGGGTCACCTTGAATCAAGACAGCAAGGAAACACAAATAAAGGAAAAAGACTTATCTGAGGAATCAGCAGTAGCAGACTCCAGCAGTGAACAACTCATCCAGGAAGAAGTATAAACCGCAAAGTGAGGCAGTATGGGAGGGAATTAGTGTAAATAGGTGACAGCTGGGAGAAGGAAAGGAGATGACAAAGTGAAAACAAAACAAAGAACGTCATGCAAGAGGTAGAGAAGAACATCTAACAGACCTTCTCACAGAACTGGCGGTGACAGTACCCCTCCCTCTACGGGTGGACTCCGGACACTCAGAGCCCGCCTTCTCAGGATGAGACCTATGGAAAGCCCTGATGAGACGAGTGGCCTTAATGTCCGCCACTGCGACCCACATCCTGTCCTCAGGACCATAACCCTCTCAATGAACGAGGTACTGGAGAGAACCGCGGATAATGCGAGAATCCACAATCCTAGAGACCTAAAATTCAAGATTACCATCAACAACAATCGGAGGAGGCAAAGAGGAGGGTACAGTGGGTTGGACATAAGGTTTTAATAGGGACCTGTGAAAAACATTATGGATCTTCCAAGTCTGAGGAAGATCAAGACGGAAGGCAATGGGATTGATGACGGACAAGATCTTGTAAGGCCCAATAAACTTAGGACCCAACTTCCAGGAGGGAACCTTCAGTTTGATATTCTTTGTAGACAACCACACCAGATCACCCACATTCAGGTCCGGACCAGGCACATGTCTCTTATCTGCCACACGCTTATATCTCTCACTCATCCTCTTCAGATTACCCTGAATCTTTTGCCAAATAAATGACAAAGACGAGGAAAATCTCTCCTAATCAGGTAAACCAGCAGACCCCTCTCCAGAGAATGTCCCAAACTGCGGATGAAACCCATATGCACCAAAAAATGATGACTTATCAGATGGCTCCTGGCGACGGTTATTTAAAGCAAACTCAGCAAGGGACAAAAAAGAACACCAATCCTCCTGATTCTCCGCCACAAAACAGCGCAGATATGTCTCCAGATTCTGATTGACGCGTTCGGTCTGACTATTCAACTGCGGGTGAAAAGCAGAAGAGAACGACAACTGAACCCCCAAACGAGAACCGAAGGCCTTCCAGAATCTGGAAACAAATTGCGTGCCCCTATTAGAAACTATTTCTGAAGGAATGCCATGCAATTTAACAATGTGATCAACAAACGCTTGCGAGCGTCTTAGCATTGGGTAACCCAGGAAAGGGAATGAAATGCGCCATTTTGCTAAAACGGTCCACTACTACCAGAATCAGTCTTCCCCGAGGAACGAGGCAGGTCCGTAATGAAGTCCATGGACAGATGCGTCCAAGGACGGGAAGGAATGGGTAACGGGAGGAGAGAAACCAATGGCCGTGAATGAGGGACCTTGGCATGAGCGCAGGTCTCGCAGGCTGCCACAAAACCCTCAACCATCTTACGAAGAGCCGGCCACCAGAATCTCCGAGCAATGAGATCCACTGTGGCTCTACTCCCCAGGTGCCCAGCAAGGACAGTAGCTTGGTGCTCCTTAAAAACCTTGTGTCGTAAAGCGAGAGGCACAAACAACCTCCTAGGGGGACAAAGATCAGGAGCCTCTGCCTGGGCTGCCTGAACCTCTGCCTCCAAATCAGGATAAAGAGCAGAGATGACCACCCCTTCAGCCAAAATGGGACCCGAGTCTTCAAAGTTCGCCCCTCCCGGAAAACAACGTGACAGGGCATCCGCCTTCACATTTTTAACCCCAGGGCGGAACGTAACAACAAAATTAAACCTAGAAAAGAACAAAGACCATCTGGCCTGTCTTGGGTTCAGACGCTTGGCCGATTCCAAGTAGGCCAGATTCTTATGGTCCGTAAACACGGTAATAGGGTGTCTGGCTTCCTCTAACCAATAGCGCCATTCCTCAAAAGCTAAATTGATAGCCAACAACTCCCTATCTCCCACATCGTAATTTCTCTTTGCAGAGGAGAGTTTCCTTGAGAAAAAGGCACATGGTCGCCATTTGGCAGGCGAGGGACTCTGAGATAAGACCGCACCTACACCCACCTCAGAAGCGTCCACCTCAACAATAAAAGGTAGAGAGACATCAGGTTGTACCAAAATGGGAGCGGAAGCAAAACTCTCTTTGATACTAGAAAAGGCTTTAAGTGAATCTACAGACCACAAAGAAAAATCTACCCCCTTTTTAGTCATATCAGTGAGTGGCTTAACAGAGGAATAATTAAAAATGAACTTTCTGTAATAATTGGCAAAAACCAAAAACCACATCAGCGCCTTCTGATTCTCAGGAAGCTCCCAATCAAGCACAGCGCTGACCTTTTCAGGGTCCATGCGAAAACCAGAAGTGGAGAGAAGAAAACCAAGAAATTGAATCCCTGGAACCGCAAACACACATTTTTCCAGTTTAGCGTACAATTTATTATCCCACAGAATCGGCAAGACCTGACATAGGTGGTCTCGATGAGTCTTGAAATCAGGAGAAAAAATCAAAATGTCATCTAGATACACCAGTACAAATTTCCCCATTTAAATGATAAAAAATGCTGTTCACAAAATGTTGGAAGACGGCCGGAGCATTCATCAAACCAAAGGGCATAACCAAATTCTCGAAATGACCCTCAGGGGTATGGAAGGCCGTCTTCCATTCGTCCCCTTCCCTGACAAGGTTGTATGCCCCTCTTAAATCCAACTGAGAAAAAACCTTAGCCCCAACAATCTGGTTAAACAGGTCTGGGATCAGAGGAAGCGGATATGGGTCACGAATCGTGATATGGTTCAGCTCCCTGAAATCCAGACAAGGTCTTAAAGAACCATCTTTTTTCTTAACAAAAAAAAAAAAACAGCGGCAACAGGTGACTTTGAGGGTCGGATGTGTCCCTTTCTCAGGCTCTCAGAGATATAAGTACGGATAGCGACTCTTTCAGGTTGGGAGAGATTGTATAAACGTGATTTTGGCAGTTTGGCGCCTGGGATGAGATTAATAGGGCAGTCGCACTCCCGGTGTGGGGGCAACTCCTGGACACCACTCTCGGAAAACACATCCGAAAATTCAGAGAGAAAAGATGGCATAGTCTTGGTAGAAACCTCTGAAAGAGACGCCGTGAGGCAAGTCTCTCAGCAAAACTCACTCCAGCCATTTATTTGCGTTGCTTGCCAATCAATGGTGGGGTTATGTTTAGTGAGCCTGGGTAGCCCCAACACTAGAGGAGTAGGTAATCTGCTTAAGACGAAACATGACATATCCTCAACATGAGCGTCACCCACAGTCAAAAGGATATTGTGAACTATGCCCTTTAACGATCTTTGAGAAAGTGGAGCGGAATCAATAGCAAAAACAGGTATATCCTTTTCCAAAGTGCATACCTGGAAACCATGAGTTATTGCAAATTGATTATCAATGAGATTGACAGCTGCTCCACTATCTACAAAAATCTCACAAACAATGTTCTTGCTGTCTAGCGCCACCCTGGCAGGTAGGAGAGAACGGGAACTACAAGTAAACGGCAAACCTTCAATTTCCGCATCAACCTTGCCAATAGTAGCAAATGGAAAGTCTTTAGAGGGTTTTTTTCTTTTTGTTTTTCTTTTATTACCCTCAGAAAACTCCATGAATCTCCTAGTGGGGCAAACATTAGCCAAATGATTTATACCCCTACAACAGAAACAAACCCTCCTCTGAGAGCTGAATCCTCTACTATCAGAGGCAAGCAAACCCAGCTGCATGGCCTCCTCCTCAGAAGGGATTGAGAGAGACTGAGACCCCTGCGCACTGAATGAGACAGCCCCACTGTCCTTGGACTGAATATAACAGGAAGGAGTAGTCTCCTCTCTCTCTTTAAGACGCCTGTCAATACGAACAGCTAGAGACATGGCAGATTCTAACGAGGCTGGTCTCTCATGAAAAGCAAATGCATCTTTCAATCTTTCCGAAAGACCATGGCAAAATTGACTTCGGAGTGCAGCATTCTTCCAACCAGTATCAGCTGCCCATCTCCGAAATTCTGAACAATATATCTCTGCGGACTGTTTACCCTGGCATAAAAGACGCAGTTTAGATTCAGCCAGAGCAATACGATCCGGGTCATTATATATCTGCCCCAGGGCTACAAAAAATGCATCCACCGATCGGAGGGGCCGTGCCCCCACCGGCAGCGAAAAGGCCCAAGACTGAGCGTTATCCCTGAGCAGCGAGATGATCCCCACCCTCTGCTCCTCATCACCAGAGGAATGGGGAAGTAGGCGAAAATTGAGTTTGCAAGCCTCTCTAAAGCGAACAAAATTCTCACTACCCCCGGAGAACGTATCCGGAAGCGAGATCTTAGGCTCGGAACAAACTCCATGAACGCCAGCAGAACCGGTCACCTGAAACTGAGACACAGTTTTACGGAGATCTGCTACCTCCAGCGAAAGACCTTGCATGCGGTCAATCAAGGCTGAAACCCGATCCATGCTTAAGACGGTTATGGCGGTTTATAATGTCACGGATGATGTTGCAGAAAGCTGGAACTTATAAATAAACATCCGACTGGCTTGATCACAAACTAAGGAGCATATGGGTGAGCCGTATAAAACCCCTAGAGCTCTCCCTGACTGCTATGCCCATGCAAAGGTCTTTATGGTAGACGATTGCATGCCCACGTACCTTATACTGTGTGACACCTGAAAACCCTATAATAGTGAAGGGACACGACCACCGGCTCCCTGCACTTAATACGGACGGAGTCAGGGTCACCTAGAATCAAGCCAGCAAGGAAACACAAATAAAGGAAAAAGACTTATCTGAGGAATCAGCAGTAGCAGCCTCCAGCAGTGAACAACTCATCCAGGAAGAAGTATAAACCGCAAAGTGAGGCAGTATGGGAGGGAATATAAAGGGAGACAATTAGTGTAAATAGGTGACAGCTGGGAGAAGGAAAGGAGATGACAAAGTGAAACCAAAACAAAGAACGTCATGCAAGAGGTAGAGAAGAACGTCTAACAGACCTTCTCACAGAACTGGCGGTGACATCAATCTGCTGCCACCTCCAGACTCTGTTGTTGTGCCACTTTGTGGCCTACTCATGCTGCTTCAATATCCAGACTGTCGTTGTGCCATTCTGTGGCCTACTCATGCTGCTGCCACCTCCAGACTCTGTCGTTGTTCCATTCTGTTGCTTCCACATGCTGCTGCCACCTACAAACTCTGTCATTGTGCCACTCTGTGGCCTACTCAAGCTGCTGCCACCTCCAGACTCTGTCGTTGTTCCATTCTGTTGCTTCCACATGCTGCTGCCACCTCCAGACTCGGTCATTGTGCCACTCTGTGGACTACTTATGCTGCTTCCACCTCCAGACTCTGTCATTTTGCCATTCTGTTGCTTCCACATGCTGCTGCTACCTCCAAACTTGGTCATTGTGCCACTCTGTAGCCTATGCATGCTGCTGCCACCTCCAGACTCTGTCATTGTGCTACTCTATAACCTACTCATGCTGCGAACTCCAGAATCTGTCATTGTGCCACTCTGTGAACTACTCATGCTGCTGCCACCTCCAGACTCAGTCATTGTGCCACTCTGTGGCCTACGCATGTTGATGCCACCTTCACACTCTGTCGTTGTGCCACTCAGTGGATTCCACATGCTGCTGCCACCTTCAAACTCTGTCATTGTGCCACTCTTTGGCCAACTCATGCTGCTGCCACCTCCAGACTCTGTTGATGTGCCACTCTGTGGCCTACTCATGCTGCTGCCACCTCCAGACTCTGTTGATGTGCCACTCTGTGGCCTACTCATGCTGCTGCCACCTCCCGACTCTGTCATTGTGCCACTCTGTGAACTACTCATGCTGCTGCCACCTCCAGACTCTGTTGATGTGCCACTCTGTGAACTACTCATGCTGCTGCCACCTCCCGACTCTGTCATTGTGCCACTCTGTGACCTACGCATGTTGATGCCACCACCACACTCTGTCGATGTGCCACTCTGTGGCCAATTTATGCTGCTGCCACCTCCAGACTCAATTGATGTGACACTCTGTGGCCTACTCATGCTGCTGCCACCTCCAGACTCTGTCATTGTGCCACTCTGTGAACTACTCATGCTGCTGCCACCTCCAGACTCAGTCATTGTGCCACTCTGTGGCCTACGCATGTTGATGCCACCTCCACACTCTGTCGTTGTGCCACTCAGTGGATTCCACATGCTGGTGCCACATTCAGACTCGGTCATTGTGCCACTCTTTGGCCAACTCATGCTGCTGCCACCTCCAGACTCTGTTGATGTGCCACTCTGTGGCCTACTCATGCTGCTGCCACCTCCCGACTCGGTAATTGTGCCACTCTGTGGACTCCTCCTGATGCTTCTGCTGCCAACAACATCTAGACTCGGTCATTGTGCCACTCTTTTGCCTACGCATGCTGATGCCACCTCCACACTCTTTCTTTGTGCCACTCTGTGGCTTCCACATGCTGCTGCCACCTTTAGACTCGGTCATTGTGCCACTCTGTGGCCTACTCTTGCTGCTGCCACCTCAAGACTCTGCCATTGTGCCACTCTTTGGCCTGCTCATGCTGCTGCCACCTCCAGACTCTTTTGTTGTGCCACTCTGTGGCCTACTCATGCTGCTGCCACCTCTAGACTCGTTCATTGCGCCATTCTGTTGCTTCCACATGCTGCTGCCACCTCCAGACTCTGTCATTAAGCCATTCTGTTGCTTCTACATGCTGGTGCCACATTCAGACTCGGTCATTGTGCCACTTTTTGGCCAAATCATGCTACTGCCACCTCCAGACTCTGTCGTTGTGCTACTCTATGGCCTACTCATGCTGCTGCCACCTCCAGACTCAGTCATTGTGCCACTCTGTGGCCTACGCATGTTGATGCCACCTCCACACTGTTGTTGTGCCACTCAGTGGATTCCACATGCTGCTGCCACCTTCAAACTCGGTCATTGTGCCACTCATTGACCAACTCATGCTGCTGCCACTTCCAGACTCTGTTGATGTGCCACTCTGTGGCCTACTCATGCTGCTGCCACCTCCCGACTCGGTCATTGTGCCAATCTGTGGCCTACTCATGCTGCTGCCACCTCTATACTCTGTCATTGTGCCACTCTGTGGACTCCTCCTGATGCTTCTACTGCCAACAACATCTATACTCGGTCATTGTGCCTCTCTTTTGCCTACGCATGCTGATGCCACTTTCACACTCTTTCGTTGTGGCTTCCACATGCTGCTGCCACATTCGGACTCAGTCATTGTGCCACTCTGTGGCCTACTCAGGCTGCTGTCACCTCCAGACTTGGTCATTTTGCAACTCTGTGGCCTGCTCATGCTGCTGCAACCTCCAGACTGTCGTTGTGCCACTCTGTGGCCTAATGATACTGCGACCTCCAGACTCGGTCATTGTGCCACTCTGTGGCCTACTCATGCTGCTGCCACTTCCAGACTTTTTCATTGTGCCACTCTGTGGCCTACTAATGCTGCTGCCACCTCGAGACTCTGTTTTTGTGCCACTCTGCTGCTTCCACATGCTGCTGCCACATCCAAACTCTGTCAGTGTGCCACTCTGTGGCCTACTCATGCTGCGAAATCCAGACTCTGTCATTGTGCCATTCTGTAGCCTACTCATGCTGCTGCCACCTCCAGACTCTGTTGTTGTGCCACTCTGTGGCCTACTCATGCTGCTGCCACCTCCAGACTCTGCCATTGTGCCACTCTTTGGCCTGCTCATGCTTCTGCCACCTCCAGACTCTTTTGTTGTGCCACTCTGTGGCCTACTCATGCTGCTGCCACCTCCAGACTCTGTCGTTGTGCCACTCTGTGGCCTACTCATGTTGCGACCTTGAGACTGTGATTGTGCCACTCTGTGGCCTACTCATGCTACTGCCACCTCTAGACTCGTTCATTGTGCCATTCTGTTGCTTCCACATGCTGCTGCCACCTCCAGACTCTGTCGTTAAGCTATTCTGTTGCTTCTACATGCTGGTGCCACATTCAGACTCGGTCATTGTGCCACTCTTTGGCCAAATCATGCTGCTGCCACCTCCAGACTCTGTCATTGTGCTACTCTATGGCCTACTCATGCTGCGAACTCCAGACCCTGTCATTGTGCCACTCTGTGAACTACTCATGCTGCTTCTACCTACAGACTCAGTCATTGTGCCACTCTGTGGCCTACGCATGTTGATGCCACCTCCACACTCTGTCGTTGTGCCACTCAGTGGATTCCACATGCTGCTACCACCTTCAAACTCGGTCATTGTGCCACTCATTGGCCAACTCATGCTGCTGCCACTTCCAGAGTCTGTTGATGTGCCACTCTGTGGCCTACTCATGCTGCTGCCACCTCCCGACTTGGTCATTGTGCCACTCTGTGGTCTCCTCCTGATGCTTCTGCTGCCAACAACATCTAGACTCGGTCATTGTACCTCTCTTTTGCCTACGCATGCTGATGCCACCTCCACACTCTTTCGTTGTGCCACTCTGTGGCTTCCACATGCTGCTGCCACATTCAGACTCGGTCATTGTGCCACTCTGTGGCCTACTCATGCCGCTTTTTTTTTTTTATACAAAAATTTGTTTCGCAAACAGTCGGTTGCTGCTGTGCATAGGGTTCCCACCCCAGGTAATATTTTTACAAAGATCACAGCAGATAAATGAAATGTTCTTTGTGTTTTTCTTTTTATTTTGTTTCAAAATTGAAGCATAGTAACATACGGAAATACGTGTAAACGTTTTCGGCTATGCAAAGCCTTCCTCAGACACTAAGAGATTACAAAAAAATGACAATCAAGCCCTATGTAGATACTATATTCGATTAACAGCATATAGTTCTAGAAAATAATACATAAATAATATACGAAAATGAAATTTGAAAATAATGCAAATAATAATAATAATAATATAAGGTAAGATACAGATGCCGACTATGCGATCTAGTAGAACATACTTGTCCGGATCTCGAGGTCGTCTATAGTCAGAAGTCACTTTTCCATGTAAGGTGGAAACTGCGTCCGCCTATTACATGCCGCTGAGGCGTCATATCAACTTGAAAATGTATATTTAAGGAAGAAATGTCCAGTTCCAAATCCCAATATTTAGGTCTAGTACATATTTTCTCCTAATGAGATATCACTGCATTTAATAGGGTTACATGCTATTCTAATGACTCCTATATTCTCACATCCAGACAACAACCTAACCCCATTTCCATACAATATATTTTTTTCTCTCATAAGAACATATGAGACATAAGTGAATATTAGAGAACATAGAAGAGCAAGGCCTTCCATCCTTTACCTGTGCCGCAGAGTGATGTGGATATGGTGAAAAATTGTGATAATTGTACCAGTAGAAACGGAGCTATGCTCCAAATACACCAATAATGGGTGTAACATCCTATTTCCATATGGCTTGTTTTAAAGGGGGGACAGGATCGCGCCCAAATAAGTGGGCAGAACCTATTCTAAACATGTAAAACGGCGTGCGTTCCACCCGCCTGATGTGCATCGGCCGGTTGAACGCATCCGGACCGGAAGTTGCGTTCCAAAGGCCGGAAGTGCCCGTCCGTGGAATACAGAATGACTGAGTGATTCTGAGCTCTCCTAAGGATAGAGTAAATCGGATACCTACATGGATTATATAGTATATAGTCTGATTTAAACAGTAAATTGCTATATATATATATATATATATATATATATATATATATATATATACAGAGAGAGAGAGTTAAGAAGGGATTAATAATAACAACAGGGGAGAATAAATGAAATATGAATATGAGGGGAAATTAATAAATAAAAATATGAATATGAGGGAAAAGTAATATAGATAATTACAGGGAGTGCAGAATTATTAGGCAAGTTATATTTTTGAGGATTAATTTTATTATTGAACAACAACCATGTTCTCAATGAACCCAAAAAACTCATTAATATCAAAGCTGAATATTTTTGGAAGTAGTTTTTAGTTTGTTTTTAGTTTTAGCTATTTTAGGGGGATATCTGTGTGTGCAGGTGACTATTACTGTGCATAATTATTAGGCAACTTAACAAAAAACAAATATATACCCATTTCAATTATTTATTTTTACCAGTGAAACCAATATAACATCTCAACATTCACAAATATACATTTCTGGCATTCAAAAACAAAACAAAAACAAATCAGTGACCAATATAGCCACCTTTCTTTGCAAGGACACTCAAAAGCCTGCCATCCATGGATTCTGTCAGTGTTTTGATCTGTTCACCATCAACATTGCGTGCAGCAGCAACCACAGCCTCCCAGACACTGTTCAGAGAGATGTACTGTTTTCCCTCCTTGTAAATCTCACATTTGATGATGGACCACAGGTTCTCAATGGGGTTCAGATCAGGTGAACAAGGAGGCCATGTTATTAGATTTTCTTCTTTTATACCCTTTCTTGCCAGCCACGCTGTGGAGTACTTGGACGCGTGTGATGGAGCATTGTCCTGCATGAAAATCATGTTTTTCTTGAAGGATGCAGACTTCTTCCTGTACCACTGCTTGAAGAAGGTGTCTTCCAGAAACTGGCAGTAGGACTGGGAGTTGAGCTTGACTCCATCCTCAACCCGAAAAGGCCCCACAAGCTCATCTTTGATAGTACCAGCCCAAACCAGTACTCCACCTCCACCTTGCTGGCGTCTGAGTCGGACTGGAGCTCTCTGCCCTTTACCAATCCAGCCACGGGCCCATCCATCTGGCCCATCAAGACTCACTCTCATTTCATCAGTCCATAAAACCTTAGAAAAATCAGTCTTGAGATATTTCTTGGCCCAGTCTTGACGTTTCAGCTTGTGTGTCTTGTTCAGTGGTGGTCGTCTTTCAGCCTTTCTTACCTTGGCCATGTCTCTGAGTATTGCACACCTTGTGCTTTTGGGCACTCCAGTGATGTTGCAGCTCTGAAATATGGCCAAACTGGTGGCAAGTGGCATCTTGGCAGCTGCACGCTTGACTTTTCTCAGTTCATGGGCAGTTATTTTGCGCCTTGGTTTTTCCACACGCTTCTTGCGACCCTGTTGACTATTTTGAATGAAACGCTTGATTGTTCGATGATCATGCTTCAGAAGCTTTGCAATTTTAAGAGTGCTGCATCCCTCTGCAAGATATCTCACTATTTTTGACTTTTCTGAGCCTGTCAAGTCCTTCTTTTGACCCATTTTGCCAAAGGAAACGAAGTTGCCTAATAATTATGCACACCTAATATAGGGTGTTGATGTCATTAGACCACACTCCTTCTCATTACAGAGATGCACATCACCTAATATGCTTAATTGGTAGTAGGCTTTCGAGCCTATACAGCTTGGAGTAAGACAACATGCATAAAGAGGATGATGTGGTCAAAATACTCATTTGCCTAATAATTCTGCACTCCCTGTAAATGGGGTAAGAAATATGAAAGAAAAATAAGAATAAAAGAAAAAGAAAAAGAAGAAGAAATAGAAAAAATGGAGATAAGGACAGTCAAAGTGTGATAAACAGTGAATTGTGGGAAGAAAAAGGATACCAGATGCCGCACTTGGATTCAGGAGGAGGTTTATAGGGCCTACGGAGGTAAGGTAAATATATGTTAGTATATACAAAAATATGCATCTGCAAAATACAGATCTCTACATGGTGATAAATGGAATGGGATATCAATTCAGATAATATCTCTCACAGGAAACTCTGAATTTCATATTCTTTATTCATACCCTTTGGGCTAAGGGTCTGTAGTAAGTGGATCCAGTAGGCTTCTCTGAGCTTCAGGATTTTACTTCTATTTCCTCCCCTGCGCTGCTGCCACCTCCAGACTTGGTCATTTTGCCACTCTGTGGCCTGCTCATGCTGCTGCAACCTCCAGACTGTCGTTGTGCCACTCTGTGGCCTAATGATACTGCGACCTCCAGACTCTATCATTGTGCCACTTTGTGGCCTACTCATGCTGCTGCCACCTCCAGACTTAGTCATTGTGCCACTCTGTTGCCTACTCATGCTGCTGCCACCTCCAGACTCAGTCAATGTGCCACTCTGTTGCCTACTCATACTGCTTCAATCTCCAGACTCGGTCATTGTGCCACTCTGTTGCCTACTCATACTGCTTCAATCTCCAGACTCAGTCATTGTGCCACTATGTGGCCTCCTCCTGATGCTGCTGCTGCCGATACCTCCAGACTTGGTCATTGTTCCGCTCTGTGGCCTACGCATGCTGCTGCCACCTCCAGACTCGGTCATTGTGACACTCTGTTGCCTCCTCCTGATGCTGCTGCCACCTCCAGACTCGGTCATTGTGACACTCTGTTGCCTCCTCCTGATGCTGCTGCCACCTCCAGACTCTGTCGATGTGCCACTCTGTGGCCTACTCATGCTGCTGCCACCTCTAGACTCTGTCACTGTGCCACTTTGTAGCTTCCACATGCTGCTGCCACCTCCAGACTTGGTCATTGTGCCACTTTGTGGCCTACTCAAGCTGCTGCCACCACCAGACTCAGTCATTGTGCCACTCTGTGGCCTCCTCCTGATGCTGCCGACACCTTAGACTTGGTCATTGTGCCAGTCTGTGGCCTTCGCATGCTGCTGCCACCTCCAGACTCGGTCATTGTGCCACTCTGTTGCCTCCTCCTGATGCTGCTGCCTCCTCCAGACTCTGTCGATGTGCCAGTCTGTGGCCTACTCCTGCTGCTGCCACCTCCAGACTCTGTCGTTGTGCCATTCTGTGGCTTCCACTTGCTGCTGCCACCTTCAGACTGTCATTGTGCCACCCTGCGGCCTACTCATGCTGCTGCCACCTCTAGACTCTGTCTTTGTGCCATTCTGTGGCTTCCACATGCTGCTGCCACCTCCAGACTCCTCCTGATGCTGCTGCTGCTGACACCTCCAGACTCTGTCATTGTGCCACTCTGTGGCCTACTCATGCTGCTGCCACCTCTAGACTCTGTCTTTGTGCCATTCTGTGGCTTCCACATGCTGCTGCCACCTCCAGACTCTGTCGCTGTGCAACTCTGTGGCCCACTCATGCTGCTTACACTTCACCACTATGTCATAGGACCACTCTGTGCTGTTCTCACCCTTCCCCACTTCATGACTGGTCCACTATTTTGGCTTTTGGCCTGGATTACATCATGATTTATTTGACACTTCTTCTGATCTGTCAGAAGGAAGGAAAAATGAGATGCACAATGGATCCTGTCTGTGTAGCTGCTTTAAGGCCTGTATGGTCCGATCAGAATTGGCTTATGATTTGGTAGCCAAAAGCAGGAGTGGGTACAAAAAAACAGAAGACATGCAAATATTCCGTTTACGTGTCATCTCTGTTTTAGACCCACTCCTGTTTTTTTTTTTTTTTTTTTTTTTTTTTTTTTTGGGCATTAGCAATACTGATGGATTACTGAGTAAAGGCAAATGCTCAACAGACAGGATCTGTTTTTTGAGGGGTTATTGTTTGTAACGGATCAGAGGAAGGGCAAAATAATCAGTAACATCAACACAAACTTACTGCTGACACCCTCTCCACTCTGTCACGGAACTCTACTTTTCTAAGCGTTTAATAGAACAGGTTCTGTAGACATCAATGTGGAATCAGCTGACAAGGGTGTAAAAGGAGTGCGCTTCTTCTTGACGCTAACATCTACCTGTAAGGGCTCATGCACACGACTGTATGCCCTCCGAGACATACAGTGTATGAGCGGGCCATATGTCCTGGAGTGGCATACATGGTGCGCACAGGAGTGCACAGCATCATAGGTTGCTATGATAACTGTGCGCATTGGGCCGCCCGCAGGGCTATTGTCTTGCGCTCATAAGATCATATGAGTGCAGGACAATAGTTCCGTGGGCGGCCCGATGTGCACAGTATCATAGTAAGCTATGATGCTGTGCGAGTGATGTATGCCGCTCCGGGACACATGGCAAGCTCATGGACCATATGTCTAGGAGGGCATACGGTCGTGTGCATGAGCCCTAAGGCTGAATTCATACTTTAGTTATTTGGTCAGTTTTGGCGCCGTGACTGCCCGAATAAGTGAAGTATGCAGTGATTCTAAGAGTGACACCTGTCATGTGCTTGTCAGACTGACTCACAGTATTGTTTCACTACCACAGCAGACTCCCTATGCGTGTTACTGCAAGGCACAGACAGTGATCTACATCCCTATAAAGGCTCTCTGCAGCCCGGAAATAGCTGTTTTGTAACGCGATTCGCCACGAATCTATTCGTATCGAAGCAAATTTTTCCGAAAAATTCGAACCAGCCGAATCAAATTTTTTTAAACATTCGCTCATCTCTAGATGATACAGTTGAATTCAAGAGGGGACTTTGGGCGTTGGCCATGTGCATAAGTAACTGATGCTCCCAGCCTTAATTAATGTTGAGAGTATTAATTCATTATGTACCTGACCTGTGACAGTGAGAAGAACTTGGGCAGCCATCTGAAAAGTGAAATGTGGAATCTGATTGGTTGCTGTGTTCCTTTTATACCAGTTTTGATAAATCTCCCCTAGTATGTTGCAATTCCATGCTGCACCCTGCAGGCCAACACTGGAATATTCCTGTGAAAGGATTGGGGCCTGAGCAGGCAACAAACGGTGGTCTTAATCGTCAAATGGGGGAGCCGTTCCAGTTGGGGAAGCACAGAGCTTCTGGGTTTTGCACTCTCGGATGCTGAGTTCACAATTGTCCACAGCATCTGAGGGGTTAAATGCCTGCAATCGGCATTACTGGCAATCGTAGACATTAGCACCGGGTGCTCACAAGTGGGTGCCATTTTTGAAGATCCATCTTCCACTGTACTATTATGGTGGAGGTCGGGAAGGGGTTAATGTCTGGTCTTTTTTTTTCAACTGTTAGAACTGTTGCTAAAGGGATCTGCAGCTGCTTCCCCCTTTCTCCCTGTGACAATAAATGTGCAAATGTGCATTGTAGACCACAGGATTTTTTATAGTTACCAACACAGGCACAAGTCTTTAAAGATCAGGAGCACAGCAAGAGAACCCCATTGGATATATGCTCCTGTACCCCCCCCCCCTCCCCCACCAAATAAATAAAAGAAAAAAAATGAAAAAGACAGTTATGACCTACAGCAAGCTTAGATACATTGGTAAGGCTGATTTGTCAGCCTGCATTTGTGGGAGGGGCGGAAGCCCTTCATATATGAGCCACAGCCTCACTCACAGGCGTGCGTTCTCAGGTGCAGGAAGGGGGCGTGGTTTCATCCCTGCCCCAAGCACCTCACACCAACAGCAGCTACGCTGAAGTGTGCATGGACGACGGTGCCCTGAGCCAGCCAAAGTTTCCTACGTTAAGCGCAACTCGGGCTTAAGGACAACCGCCACTCTGGGTTTGTTTCTCGCTGGGCTTGAAGGTCGGGTAGGGCTCCCGCAGCTGTCAAGCACACGGATCATTCTGATCTCCCTCCCCGCCTTGCGCTTTCCTTGCCTGCACTCGCGACCACGCCATCGGCTTCCTTGCACGTGCGGCACACTCACGGTCTCGCACGGTGTGGCTGTTTCGTCTGTCTGTTAGTTCGCCACCCTGGTCTCTCGTTCACCGCTTCTAGTGTCGCAGTTACGGGGTGTCTGCCTCCAGCGTTCTCTACCCTACCGGCTATGCTCCCTTGGATCCGTCTGTCTGGCACTCAGCTGCCATGTTGTACCAGCATTGCCAGGAGGAATAATGGATGGATAGCAACAGTTCTGTTAAAGCATAGCTATTTTACTGGAGAGCGATTATGTCACACACAAAAAAAAAAAGCGGTCTGTGGTGCTTGGGTGAGCTGGTTTTTGTGTTACTGTTGCATTCATGCCTCGGTTAGTATTCGCTTGGTCTCCTTGCCTTTGCTAGCCAAAACAATCTGCTTTGATTTACTTCAGCTGAAGCCAATAATGATTAGCCAAATGAAATTTGTCGTCTTCTTTCCGCATCTGGATTTTAGTTTTCACAAAAAAAAAAAAGAAGGGGGAAATAGAGGTAAGATGGCGTTGGGCGTGATGATGTCACGACAGAGGGCCTGTGACGCGCGGCGCTACTACGAAGTGCTTGATTTGTTGCCCCGAGTCGGTCATGCATCGGACACCGTTGCGTCACGGCTTTTCCCCGGACTTCCCGATCTCTTACAGGAGCAGTTCGCACTCCCCGCCCCCGTACCGCTCTCCTGGCAGACGCCGCCGTTCTCCAGGCAGCCGCTCCCTCCTCTCCACCACCCCCTTGCCGCCGCCATGGCCACTCCTCCGAGAGTCGAGGCCAATCCCGCTCCTGCTCCAGTCCCAGCCGCTCCTGCTCCAGACCCGGCACTCTCGCTCTAGAACCCGCCATTCCAGATGCCCTGCTCCCCGTTCCCGCATTAACGGTACTCAGGCTGGCGCCGCTCCCCTGGTGGCCCTCGCCGGTACGAGTGCTGCAGGAGCAACCAGCTTCAGGGCTCCCCCAGTTACCGCTCCAGTCCAGCCAGTGACCATCCTCCTCTGGCCAGCAGAAATGACAGGTACTTTAGTCTGCATTCGGTCTCAAGTTGGAGCAGGCGCTAGGGCTCAATAACATTGTTTTGCCACTGCCGGAGGCAGCAGTCTGGCAGTCCGTGAATGTGAGTACAGTCGCCTTAAAAAAAAAGAAAAAACTCGGGGTTTCTGGCGAGGGTCATCTTCTTTCCCCTCATGTTTAATCAGTTATCATCACTTAGTAGATTCATCCGGCTCATGTTTTCAAATTATCAATGTTGCCGCCTGTCACGTTGTTAGGCCCACGCTTATCACACCGTCCAATGTCTCTTGCCCGGTTGTTTATTCAGGTGTACGTTTATAGAGCATTAACCACCTCCGGACCGCCTAACGCAGGATCGCGTTCCGGAGGTGGCAGCCCTGCGCACAGTCACGCATATACGCGTCATCTCGCGAGACGCGAGACTTCCTGTGAACGCGCGCACACAGGCGCGCGCGCTCACAGGAACGGAAGGTAAGAGAGTTGATCTCCAGCCTGCCAGCGGCGATCGTTCGCTGGCAGGCTGGAGATGTGTTTTTTTTAACCCCTAACAGGTATATTAGACGCTGTTTTGATAACAGCGTCTAATATACCTGCTACCTGGTCCTCTGGTGGTCCCCTTTGTTTGGATCGACCACCAGAGGACACAGGTAGCTCAGTAAAGTAGCACCAAGCACCACTACACTACACTACACCCCCCCCCCCGTCACTTATTAACCCCTTATTAGCCCCTGATCACCCCTAATCACCCCTGATCACCCCATATAGACTCCCTGATCACCCCCCTGTCATTGATTACCCCCCTGTCATTGATCAACCCCCTGTAAAGCTCCATTCAGACGTCCGCATGATTTTTACGGATCCACTGATAGATGGATCGGATCCGCAAAACGCATCCGGACGTCTGAATGAAGCCTTACAGGGGCATGATCAATGACTGTGGTGATCACCCAATATAGACTCCCTGATCACCCCCCTGTAAAGCTCCATTCAGATGTCCGCATGATTTTTACGGATGCACTGATACATGGATCGGATCCGCAAAACGCATCCGGTCGTCTGAATGAAGCCTTACAGGGGCATGATCAATGACTGTGGTGATCACCCCCCTGTCATTGATTACCCCCCTGTAAAGCTCCATTCAGATGTCCGCATGATTTTTACGGATGCACTGATAGATGGATCGGATCCGCAAAACGCATCCGGACGTCTGAATGAAGCCTTACAGGGGCATGATCAATGACTGTGGTGATCACCCCATATAGACTCCCTGATCACCCCCCTGTCATTGATTACCCCCCTGTCATTGATTACCCCCCTGTAAAGCTCCATTCAGACGTCCGCATGATTTTTACGGATGCACTGATAGATGGATCGGATCCGCAAAACGCATCCGGACGTCTGAATGAAGCCTTACAGGGGCGTGATCAATGACTGTGGTGATCACCCCATATAGACTCCCTGATCACCCCCCTGTCATTGATTACACCCCTGTCATTGATTACCCCCCCTGTAAAGCTCCATTCAGACGTCCGCATGATTTTTACGGATGCACTGATAGATGGATCGGATCCGCAAAACGCATCCGGACGTCTGAATGAAGCCTTACAGGGGCATGATCAATGACTGTGGTGATCACCCCATATAGACTCCCTGATCACCCCCCTGTCATTGATTACCCCCCTGTAAAGCTCCATTCAGATGTCCGCATGATTTTTACGGATGCACTGATAGATGGATCGGATCCGCAAAACGCATCCGGACGTCTGAATGAAGCCTTACACGGGCGTGATCAATGACTGTGGTTATCACCCCATATAGACTCCCTGATCACCCCCCTGTCGATGATCAACCCCCCTGTCATTGATCAACCCCCCTGTCATTGATCACCCCCCTGTCATTGATCACCCCTCTGTAAGGCTCCATTCAGATATTTTTTTGGCCCAAGTTAGCGGAATTTTTTTTTTTTTTCTTACAAAGTCTCATATTCCACTAACTTGTGTCAAAAAATAAAATCTCACATGAACTCCCCATACCCCTCACGGAATCCAAATGCGTAAAATTTTTTAGACATTTATATTCCAGACTTCTTCTCACGCTTTAGGGCCCCTAGAATGCCAGGGCAGTATAAATACCCCACATGTGACCCCATTTCGGAAAGAAGACACCCCCAGGTATTCCGTGAGGGGCATATTGAGTCCATGAAAGATTGAAATTTTTGTCCCAAGTTAGCGGAACGGGAGACTTTGTGAGAAAAAAATAAAAAATATCAATTTCCGCTAACTTGTGCCAAAAAAAAAAAATTTCTATGAACTCGCCATGCCCCTCATTGAATACCTTGGGGTGTCTTCTTTCCAAAATGGGGTCACATGTGGGGTATTTATACTGCCCTGGCATTCTAGGGGCCCCAAAGCGTGAGAAGAAGTCTGGTATCCAAATGTCTAAAAATGCCCTCCTAAAAGGAATTTGGGCACCTTTGCGCATCTAGGCTGCAAAAAAGTGTCACACATCTGGTATCGCCGTACTCAGGAGAAGTTGGGGAATGTGTTTTGGGGTGTCATTTTACATATACCCATGCTGGGTGAGAGAAATATCTTGGTCAAATGCCAACTTTGTATAAAAAAATGGGAAAAGTTGTCTTTTGCCAAGATATTTCTCTCACCCAGCATGGGTATATGTAAAATGACACCCCAAAACACATTCCCCAACGTCTCCTGAATACGGCGATACCACATGTGTGACACTTTTTTGCAGCCTAGGTGGGCAAAGGGGCCCATATTCCAAAGAGCACCTTTAGGATTTCACAGGTCATTTACCTACTTACCACACATTAGGGCCCCTGGAAAATGCCAGGGCAGTATAACTACCCCACAAGTGACCCCATTTTGGAAAGAAGACACCCCAAGGTATTCCGTGAGGGGCATGGCGAGTTCCTAGAATTTTTTATTTTTTGTCACAAGTTAGTGGAAAATGATGATTTTTTTTTTTTTTTTTTTTTTTCATACAAAGTCTCATATTCCACTAACTTGTGACAAAAAATAAAAAGTTCCATGAACTCACTATGCCCATCAGCGAATACCTTGGGGTCTCTTCTTTCCAAAATGGGGTCACTTGTGGGGTAGTTATACTGCCCTGGCATTCTAGGGGCCCAAATGTGTGGTAAGGAGTTTGAAATCAAATTCTGTAAAAAATGACCTGTGAAATCCGAAAGGTGCTCTTTTGTATATGGGCCCCTTTGCCCACCTAGGCTGCAAAAAAGTGTCACACATCTGGTATCTCCGTAATCGGGAGAAGTTGGGGAATGTGTTTTGGGGTGTCATTTTACATATACCCATGCTGGGTGAGAGAAATATCTTGGCAAAAGACAACTTTTCCAATTTTTTTATACAAAGTTGGCATTTGACCAAGATATTTATCTCACCCAGCATGGGTATATGTAAAAAGACACCCCAAAACACATTCCTCAACTTCTCCTGAGTACGGAGATACCAGATGTGTGACACTTTTTTGCAGCCTAGGTGGGCAAAGGGGCCCACATTCCAAAGAGCACCTTTCGGATTTCACAGGTCATTTACCTACTTACCACACATTTGGGCCCCTAGAATGCCAGGCCAGTATAACTACCCCACAAGTGACCCCATTTTGGAAAGAAGAGACCCCAAGGTATTCGCTGATGGGCATAGTGAGTTCATGGAAGTTTTTATTTTTTGTCAGAAGTTTGTGGAATATGAGACTTTGTATGAAAAAAAAAAAAAAAAAAAAATCATCATTTTCCACTAACTTGTGACAAAAAATAAAAAATTCTAGGAACTCGCCATGCCCCTCACGGAATACCTTGGGGTGTCTTCTTTCCAAAATGGGGTCACTTGTGGGGTAGTTATACTGCCCTGGTATTCTAGGGGCCCAAATGTGTGGTAAGGAGTTTGAAATCAAATTCAGGAAAAAATGAGGAGTGAAATCCGAAAGGTGCTCTTTGGAATATGGGCCCCTTTGCCCACCTAGGCTGCAAAAAAGCGTCACACATCTGGTATCCCCGTACTCAGGAGAAGTTGAGGAATGTGTTTTGGGGTGTCTTTTTACATATACCCATGCTGGGTGAGATAAATATCTTGGTCAAATGACAACTTTGTATAAAAAAATGGGAAAAGTTGTCTTTTGCCAAGATATTTCTCTCACCCAGCATGGGTATATATAAAATGACACCCCAAAACACATTCCCCACCTTCTCCTGAGTACGGAGATACCAGATGTGTGACACTTTTTTGCAGCCTAGGTGGGCAAAGGGGCCCATATTCCAAAGAGCACCTTTCGGATTTCACAGGTCATTTTTTACTGAATTTGATTTCAAACTCCTTACCACACATTTGGGCCCCTAGAATGCCAGGGCAGTATAACTACCCCACAAGTGACCCCATTTTGGAAAGAAGAGACCCCAAGGTATTCGCTGATGGGCATAGTGAGTTCATAGAACTTTTTATTTTTTGTCACAAGTTAGTGGAATATGAGACTTTGTAAGAAAAAAAAAATAAAAAAAAAAATCATCATTTTCCGCTAACTTGTGACAAAAAATAAAAAGTTCTATGAACTCACTATGCCCATCAGCGAATACCTTAGGGTGTGTACTTTCAGAAATGGGGTCATTTGTGGGGTGTTTGTACTGTCTGGGCATTGTAGAACCTCAGGAAACATGACAGGTGCTCAGAAAGTCAGAGCGGCTTCAAAAAGCGGAAATTCACATTTTTGTACCATAGTTTGTAAACGCTATAACTTTTACCCAAACCATTTTTTTTTTACCCAAACATTTTTTTTTATCAAAGACATGTAGAACTATAAATTTAGAGCAAAATTTCTATATGGATCTCGTTTTTTTTGCAAAATTTTACAACTGAAAGTGAAAAATGTCATTTTTTGGCAAAAAAATCTTTAAATTTCGATTAATAACAAAAAAAAGTAAAAATGTCAGCAGCAATGAAATACCACCAAATGAAAGCTCTATTAGTGAGAAGAAAAGGAGGTAAAATTCATTTGGGTGGTAAGTTGCATGACCGAGCAATAAACGGTGAAAGTAGTGTAGGTCAGAAGTGTAAAAAGTGGCCTAGTCTTTCAGGGTGTTTAAGCACTGGGGGCTGAGGTGGTTAATGTCTGTCACCTGTTTACGTCTTTCAGGCTGCGTTCATTGGTCATTGATATCTGCTTCCTGTTTACTCTATTCAGGCATACGTTTATTATTTAATGTCTGTTGCCTGTTTACGTTATTCAGGCTTACATTTATTAATTAGTAATGTCTGTTGCCTGTTTGCATTATTTAGGCTTACATTTACTAGCTTCTAATGTCTGTTGCCTATTTACATTATTCAGGCTTACGTTAATTGATTACCGTTGCCTGTTTACGTTATTCAGGCTTACGTTTACTAACTTCCAATGTCTGTCGCCGGTTTATGTTATTCTGGCCTACGGTATCAATCATCATGTCTGTTGCCTGTTACGTTTCAGGCTCACGTTTATTAATCAGTAATCTATTTTATTCAGGCCCACGTTGATTGATATCTGTCGCCTGTTTACGTTATTCAGGCTTACATTTACTAACTACCAATATCTGTAGCTTGTTTTACGTCATTCAGGCTTACGTTTGCTAACTACTAATGTCTGTTGCCTGTTTACGTTATTCAGGTTTACGTTTACCAACTACCAATATCTGTTGCCTGTTTACGTTATTCAGGCCTACGTTCATCGATCATTGATATCTGTCTCCTGCTTACATTATTCAGGTTTATGTTTACTAACTACCAATGTCTGTTGCCTGTTTACGTTATTCAGGCTTACGTTTACTAACTTCCAATGTCTGTCGCCTGTTTACGTTATTTAGGTCTACGTTTATAATTCAATGTCTGTTGCGTGTTACGTTTCAGGCTCACGTTTATTAATCAGTATTGTTCTTTCGCCTGTCTTTTGTTCAGGCCCACGTTGATTGATATCTGTCGCCTGTTTACGTTATTCAGGCTTACGTTTACTAACTACCAATGTCTGTTGCCTGTTTTACGTTATTCAGGCTTACGTTTGCTAACTACTAATGTCGCCTGTTTACGTTATTCAGGTTTACGTTTACCAACTACCAATATCTGTTGCCTGTTTACGTTATTCCGGCTTACGTTTACTAACTTCCAATGTCTGTTGCCTGTTTCCGTTATTAAGGCTTACGTTTATTAATTACTAATGTCTGTTGCCTGTTTGCATTATTAAGGCTTACGTTTACTAACTTCTAATGTCTGTTGCCTGTTTACGTTATTCTCTTACGTTCACTAACTTCTAATGTCTGTTGCCTGTTTACGTTATTCAGGCTTACGTTCACTAACTTCTAATGTCCGTTGCCTGTTTACGTTATTCAGGCTTACGTTTACTAACTACCAATATCCGTTGCCTGTTTACCTTATTCAGGCTTACGTTTACTAACTTCTAATGTCTGTTGCCTGTTTACGTTATTCAGGCTTACGATTGCTATCAACCAAGGTCTGTTGCCTGTTTACGTTATTCAGGATTACGTTTACTAACTACCAATATCCGTTGCCTGTTTACCTTATTCAGGCTTACGTTTATTAACTTCTAATGTCTGTTGCCACTTTAGGTTATTCAGGCTTACGTTTGCTATCAACCAAGGTCTGTGTCCTGTTTATGTTATTCAGGCTCACGTTCATTAATTACTAATGTCTGTTGCCTGTTTGCGTTATTCAGGCTCACGTTTACTAACTTCTAATGTCTGCTACCTGTTCACGTTATTCAGGCTTATGTTAATTGGTTACTGTTGCCTGTTTACATTATTCAGGCTTACGTTTACTAACCACTAATGTCTGTTGCCTGTTTACATTATTCAGGTTTACGTTTACTAACTACTAAGGTCTGTTGCCTGTTTACATTACTTAGGCTTGAGTTTTTTTAATTTCTAATGTCTGTGGCCTGTTTACATTATTCAAGCTTACTTTTATTAATCCTGAATGTCCATTGACTGTTACATTTATTCAAGCTTACGTTTATCAAATGTCTGTTGCCTGTCACGTTCTTCAGGTTCACTTTTTAAATCGCTAATGTCTGTCGCTCCCCCACTACAAGTGTTTCAGAACTCAATGTCCCGGTCGTCCCTTCCATCCAGGGTCCAAGCAGTTAAAAAAAATAATAATCTTTTTGTCGCAGATGCTTTGTCTTGTTTTTAATTCTCGATGCTCTGGTCGTGGTCTGTTAATATGGTCACAAGTTACAAAACCGCCTGGAGCATTAATAGCAAATTTGCACTCCTTCACCCACAGGAGGACATTGACAGGACCTCGTACATTATGACCTTCTTAGCTTATTGCCATATTGGCCTTAGACTCTCTCACAACACAGTTAAATTGTATTTGGCCTAACCTCAGACTCCCTACAACCACGTTGGACAAGGTCCAGCATTTCTTCACGGTAGAAGATTCAGATAGTAGGTCGGTCTTCACATCTCAAGCGTTAAAACAATTCTCAGGGGCACACATTAGAACAACGCGCGGACCACGGCTAGCAGATAGCTGTTGTCTGGGGAACTTTTCAAGGATTCTCTTCCTATCTACATGGTTATTTGGCCCTCATTTCTGCATAGTCTAGGCAGTTAGGTTTCGGTCCCTCGATCTCCTGAGGCTAGGGCATTGCCAGTACTCGCACTAGAGCCAAAACTTTACAGGTTCAGTTGGTTTTCATGATCCATTTCTCAACGTATTCCCGATACTCCATTCCGCTTCGGGGGCAGTATCCGCAATATTGAGCATCATGTCTTGTCATCCACAAGACGGGTTGTAGGTCTCTTTCTGGCCTTGCCTCATACACCCCGAATTTTGTCTCTAGATCCCTGACGCCTTGCAGTTGGCTTGGGGATCAGTTTGCACATGCCATTCGTGTTCTTTTTCTACCCTACTTGGCTTGGTTTTTGCCCACTTATAGGCCTTCCCTCGATCATGGCTTAGGGCACACAACAAGCCATTTAGTCAGGTTAGTTAAGACACCCCTAGCTGGGTTAGGTTGTTCCCATTGTTTCTCTCCCCAGGGTTCTTCGGACATCTCTTGGCCGTAGCCATGACCACAAGTTGTTAAGGCTGATTTGTCAGCCTGCATTTGTGGGAGGGGCGGAGGCCCTTCATATACGAGCCACAGCCTCACTCACAGGCATGCATTCTTAGGTGTCCCACCCGCCCTCCCTTATATTTTCACTTCCACAGGGTGTGCCCACTTATAGGCATACCCTCGATCATGACTTAGGGCACACAGCAAGCCATTTAGTCAGGTTAGTTAAGACACGCCTAGCTGGGTTAGGTTCTTCCCGTTGTTTCTCTCCCCAGGGTTCTTTGGACATCTCTTGGCCGTAGCCATGACCACAAACAGTTTATACCTCAGTAGCACATTGAGGGACATTTATTAAGACTGGAATCTTCTTACAATAGTCTTGATCCCTCTGCTCTGGAGTAAGATGCGCTTAATTTATCAAAAGGCATATGCCTCTTAATCAGTTAGTTGCATCTGTTGCACTCCGTGTGCCAGAAACTCAAATCTATGGCAGCCAGGGTTTGGCATCGACTTGACCTATAACTTATGCCAGTTTCTGGTGCAAGTTATAGTAAATATTGCAGACTGATCAGCTCCACCCATTCTTGATAAGATCTGCCCACTTCTCTCAAAACTTTAGAAAAGTGTAAAAAGGTGTAAATATAGTATGTACCATGTTGAAGTTTAGGTGTCTATTGCACGTTAAAATCCATACTCTTGTACACCTCTAAGTATGGGAGTACGGATTCCCCTGGGACTGCGCTGACTGCTGTACAGGCTGAGGCATCGCTGCTCCTGTCTGTACTAGCGATATATATGGGCTAGATTGGATAGATGCTATATTGTTGGAGGTAACGTATCACTTTTTCATACTCTTGTGTCATGCTGCTAGGAGTGTCTGAGATAAACTGGAGAGAAGCAGAAGGGAAAGACATCTAGGTGTTCCTTCACCATTTTATTTTCCTAGCTCTTACATACCTGAACTATTAACCTATAATTTAACCACTACAATTTCCCAGAACATACCTTGGTGAAGGAAGTCTACCCCTCTTTCCTACTCAGGGTTTCCAACAATCTGAGATTAACCCAGTCTTCAGCCGCATTCCTGTGTGAGGCAGATTTCACACTTCAGTTATATGGTCAGTTCTTTCCATCAGTTAATGTGAGCCAAAACTGGTGCAGGTCAAAAACAAATCTTTCAATTATATCTTATCTCTGAGTAGGCTTCACTCCTGGTTTAGGCTCACAATAACTGATGGAACTGACCGAATAACTGAAGTCTGAACTCGGCCTGAGGGGAGTCTCCCTCTCTTACATGCAGTCTCTCAGGGTTTTCAACAATCTGAGATTAACCCTATCTTCAACCACACACCTGTGTGAAGGAAATCTCCCTCTCTCACACACATATGGGGTCATTTATCAAACTGGTGTAAAGTAGAACTGGCTTAGTTGCCCATTACAACCAATAAGATTCCACCTTTCATTTTTGACAGCTCCTTTGGAAAATGAAAGGTGGAATCTGATTGGTTGCTATTCTACTTTACACCAGTTTGAGAAATTACCCCAATAGTCTCTCAGGGTATATCTCTAAATAATAGTAGATGCTTATTAGATACCTGAATAACTAACTGGAGGACAGAATAATGTTTGTTTCCTTTATCACCTCCAAACACTAGACTGTGAATACTCCCCGCCAGGGCCGGCCTTTGGGGTGTGCGAGCTGTGCGGCCGCACAGGGCACCATGGCAACAGGGGCGCCTGGCGGCCGACACAGCTCGCAGTCGGTCTCTACAGGCTACAGCAGACGGCCGGCCCGACCCGAGCCGAGATTGTGTAAGCGGCAGGGGCGTAGCGTGGGGGGGCCGTTGCCCCGGGCGCAAAATTTCAGGGGGTGCCAGGCAGCAAACACTTCAATGAGGGTCATGGGAGCCTATGGCTCCTGTCCCCTCCGTTCTTCCTCATAGGCTTCAGGCTAGTGGCCTGAAGCCTATGAGGCAGTAGAGTGAGCGTAGTGTCTAGAATGTAGTTGATCCTGGGAGGTATGCTGTCAGGGGAAGAGGTGGAGTCTCGTCATCCAGGGGGCGGGGCCTAAAGATGTGCGGGAGATTCTACAGAGCAAGAGCAGAGTCTGCAGGTCAGTATGTGGAGAAGAATAGTGACTGTTATTTTTACTTGGGGGGCTTTTTGCAGGGGCTGAAGGGAGAAGGAATCATCTTTGTACTGGAGACTGTATGTTAGAGGGGTCTGAAGAGAGGGTAGTGGGGGTGATATTATTTACATGGGACTGTATGCTAGAGAGGCTAAAGGCAGGGGGGTGATATTATTTTACATGGGACTGTATGCTGGAGGGGCTAAGGCAGGGAAGTGATGTGTCTTACATTGGACTGTATGATGGAGGGGCTGAAGGCAGGGGGGTGTATCTTACATAGGACTGTATGCTGGAGGAGCTTAAGGCAGGGGGAGTGATATATTTTACATTGGACTGTATGCTGGAGGGGCTGAAGGCAGGGGGGGGTGTATCTTACATGGGACTGTATGCTGGAGGAGCTTAAGGCAGGGGGAGTGATATATTTTACATTGGACTGTATGCTGGAGGGGCTGAAGGCAGGACGAGTGATGCATTTTACATGGGACTGTGCAAGAAGGGCTGGAAGGCAAGGGTGTGATGTATCTTACATGGGACTGTATGCTGGAGGGGCTGAAGGCAGACAGAAATGAGAGGGAGTTTGATATTTACATAGGACTGTATGTTGGAGGGGCTGAAGGCGGGGAGTGATGTATGTGGCAAACATCGCCACTTATAGAATGTCTTTCTTGTCTGTACCTGTTCCCCTCCCCCCTTTTCCTGTCCCATTGTTTCCCCAGCAGGGTGTTGTATCAGGGACACTGGGAGACCAGTTTAAACTAGCTGCAGTGTCCCCCTCAACCTCCCATCAGCCCTTGCTATTGTCTGACCCCACCTTTCCTTGTACCATAGTAATCTATGTATTGTATGTAAATGAGGCTGTTGGAGGTTTGAAACCAGGTGCGCATGCCTAGTAAAGTCAGTTGACTCCCAAACTGTGTGTCGTCCAGTTACTGGGGAAATTGTCTCTTGGATATTGACCTGCTTCTTCAGCTACAAGGAGATTTAAGTGAAGATATTGAGGGTATACCGTGAAGCTCTGCAACAATTGGTGGCAGTGGTGGGATACAAGCCTTGCCGCACAGCAAAGCAGCAGTTCGTTGAAACAGCCATTCGGATATACCGGAGTTCGAGAATATGTGCAGTAATTCGAACGAACGGTGAATGGAGACTAATTATGCAACATTGAAACGAATTACGTTAAAGGAATTATTGGAAGCACGGGGAAGAATAGCCAGCAACAAAACCAAAGCTACTCTTGTGGCCGAACAGAGCGACCACTGCGGCAACTCCACAGGAGACAGAGCCAACGGAATTTACAAGAGAGCTCAATAGCAGGTTAGCTGCCCAAACACCCCCTCCCCTTTTTACCCAAACACCCCATCCGTGGAGACACTAGAAAGACTGATAGCAGATGTACACCAGTACATTGTAGCTAAGCAAAACGCTATTCAGTGAGTTGGGGAAGGAGCCCCAGTGCCCACCAGCACTACCCAGGGAAAAGCTAAGATTCCCTACCAAGCTTTTAAAAATTACACAGAAGGAGAAAGTGATTTTGACGAATACCTACAGGATTTCGAAAGGTTGTGCCAGCTACACGACATCAGCCCAGCCGACCAAGTACCCCTGCTGGCAGGTAGATTGTCAGGCCGCGCCGCAGAGGCATACCGAACCGTCCAAGAAGAAGACATCAGGAATTATCACAAAGTCAAACAAGCCACCCTAGCACGGTATGCCATTACCGCTGAGGCATACCGACTCAAATTCCGGGACATCAAGAAACAAACAAAAGACTCACACACTGAATGGGCACACCGACTACAACGAGCCGCCAAGGGGTGGATGGAAGCGACACGGGTCACCACTATGGAAGAGATGTTCCAGTTAATAGTAATGGAGCAGTTTTTTAATGGACTAACCACAGAACTGCAAAATTGGGTACGAGATCGCAAACCCCGTACCCTACCAGAGGCAGCCAAGGTAGCTGACGAGTTCCAAGACACCAGGCGAGACCATCGCACACCACACCGGACCACGTATGGATCTACCACCCTTCTGCCAGCAGTGACTACCTTGGCTCACCCACGACCAGCCGCAAGCCCCAACCAGTACCCTCCTAGGTACAATACCCGACCACCGATCCGCTGCCACACCTGCAACCAACAGGGGCACATCCAGAGAGACTGCCCACGTAACCGACCTCGCCAGAACTGGAACCACCAGGGTCCTCCTCCCCCCAATCGGGCTGCAGTACACTGCTGCCAAAGAGAATCTGTGCTCCCAACATCCACAGTCACCTCAATAGAAGAGCCTCTATGGGATCCTACACGAGGTAAACCCCAAACAAGCCGCCTCAGACAACCGCCAGGGGCACCGCCAGGTGGTACAAATGGAGGGGAAGAGTATACAAGGATTACGTGACTCTGGGGCCACGTTAACCCTGGTCCGAAATCATTTGGTGCCTAAGCACACCCTCACCGGAGACTGTGTAGCTGTACGGGTGGCAGGGGGAGCAATTTACAAAGTTCCCACTGCCAAGGTGCATTTGAATTGGGGGGCAGGGCATGGAAACGTGGAGGTGGGAATTATGCAGGATTTGCCCGCTGATGTTATTTTGGGCAACGACTTGGGGGAGCTCACCTCTGCTTTTGTCCCTCAACCAACTATCCAAGAGGCCTACCCGGTTGTTACCCGGCAGCAAGCACGCACCACGGCTCCATCCGATCACACTGAGGCTCAGGTAAACAATATGCCACACACCCCTCCTATTCTCCCCTGGGATGCCCCCTTGGAATTTGGCAGTGAGGTGGCCCTCGATCCCTCCCTGCAGGTATGTAAAGATAGGATAAACAAGGACCAAGGAGGGTTGGAGGGAGAGAGATATGCTTGGGACAAAGGTCTCATATACCGCTATGCAGAGAAGGTAGTAGCAGGGTCCATACCCGTGCCCACTAAGCAGTTAGTGGTACCCCGAAAGTATAGACAAGAGTTGCTGCGCATCGCGCACGATATACCATTATCAGGACATTTAGGAATCAGCCGAACGAAACATCGGCTGACGCAGAACTTCTTCTGGCCAGGTATCTCAAAGGATATTAGACAATACTGTCAAACGTGCGATACCTGCCAGAGGGTAGGGAAGAGAGGGGATCGCTATAAAGCCAAACTCAGATCCCTGTCCATAATTGAAGAACCCTTCAGTCGGGCAGCTGTAGACATAATAGGACCCCTAGCGAAACCCAGTCCCTCCGGCAAGAAATACATCTTGACCGCAGTGTACTACGCCACTAGATACCCAGAAGCAGTGGCGTTGACCAATGTACATGCAGAGACTATAGCCGATGTCCTTATGCGAATATTCTCCCGTATGGGATTTCCCCGGGAGATTATATCGGATAGGGGCACCCAGTTCACCGCAGAGGTCACCCACCAACTCTGGAAAGTGTGTGGGGTGAAACCGATCTTAAACTCTGCCTACCACCCCCAGTCCAACGGGCTCTGTGAACGGTTTAACGGAATACTTAAACAGATGATCCGCATGTTCATAGACACTCAAAAAGACTTGGAATGGTTTTTGCCCCACTTGCTCTTTACCTATAGGGAAGTACCCCAAGAATCCACGGGATTCTCCCCTTTTGAATTATTTTTCGGGAGGAGAGTGAGGGGTCCCTTAGACCTTATCAGAGAACACTGGGAGGGAGGGGTAACTACGAATGGTACCCCTATTGTCCCATACGTGCTGGAGTTTAGGGAATGCTTGGAGGCTCTGACCCAGATGGTACGTACTAACCTCCAAGCGCCCAACAACGACAGCGCAGATGGTATGATAAGGGGGCCAGGGACCGCAGCTTTCAGGTCGGGCAGAAGGTGTTAATCCTACGGCCAGTCCCTAATAGCAAGCTGCAGGCCTCCTGGCAGGGCCCATACAAGGTGGTGGAGCAAATCTGCGATACCACCTATGTGATCGGCCCGTGCGCTGGAGCAGGGGGCAGAAGCATGCTCCATGTGAACATGCTGAAGCCCTACTACGAGCGCATAGAAGAGGTGACCGCTATTTGCGCCTCTGCCGCAGAGGACTTTGACAATTTACCTCTCCCAGACCTCCTAGAGAAAGAGGGCCAGAAAGAGGACCTGGAAGAGGTTCAGTTAGGTGAACGGCTGAAAGGGCGCAGGCTCATAGTCTAATAAGGGAAAAAGGAACCACTTTTTCTAATCTCCCCGGGTACACCCCGTTAGCCACCCACAGAGTAGAAACACCAGGGCAGACCCCTCTCCGCCAACCTCCTTACCGCATACCTGAATCCGTAAAGGATGATATGCGCAAGGAAATTGAAGAAATGCTACAACTAGGAGTCATAGAGCACTCTGAAAGCCCTTGGGCCTCCCCAGTAGTTCTGGTGCCGAAGCGGGATGGGACTACCCGCTTCTGTGTAGACTACCGGAGGCTTAATGATAAGACCGTATCCGATGCCTACCCTATGCCCCAGATAGACGAGCTCCTGGACAAAATGGCCAGGGGCCAATACCTCATTACAATAGATCTTTGTAAGGGGTATTGGCAGATTCCCCTAGCCGAAGACGCCATCCCTAAGTCGGCGTTTGTCACCCCGTTTGGCCTGTACCAGTTTAAGGTCATGCCATTCGGGATGAAAAACGCTCCGGCTACTTTTCAGAGGATGGTGGATCGGCTATCGGATGGGTTCCAGGAGTACGCTTGAGCCTATCTAGATGATATAGCGATCTTCAGCCTTTCCTGGACTGAACACCTGACCCACATAGGAGCCGTACTAGACCGTATTAGGGAGGCAGGATTAACTCTGAAACCCAGTAAGTGCCATATAGGGATGGCAGAAGTCCAATACCTAGGACACTGGGTAGGGATCGGCCAACAAAAACCCGAACCGGCTAAGGTAGAGGCTGTAGCCAAATGGCCAACCCCTCGTACCAAAACTCAAGTACTGGCATTCCTAGGTAATGCAGGATACTACCGTAAATTTGTACCCAACTACAGTACCCTGGCCAAATCCCTCACCGATTTGACCCGCAAGAATCTCCCTAAGATAGTAGTCTGGACCCCAGAGTGTGAGCAGGCATTCCAGCAACTAAAAACGGCTCTTGTGAATTCCCCTGTACTTGCCGCCCCTGATCCAACTAAACGCTTTCTCGTCCACACAGACGAGAAAGCGCTGTCGCCGGTTTATGTTATTCTGGCCTACGGTATCAATCATCATGTCTGTTGCCTGTTACGTTTCAGGCTCACGTTTATTAATCAGTAATCTATTTTATTCAGGCCCACGTTGATTGATATCTGTCGCCTGTTTACGTTATTCAGGCTTACATTTACTAACTACCAATATCTGTAGCTTGTTTTACGTCATTCAGGCTTACGTTTGCTAACTACTAATGTCTGTTGCCTGTTTACGTTATTCAGGTTTACGTTTACCAACTACCAATATCTGTTGCCTGTTTACGTTATTCAGGCCTACGTTCATCGATCATTGATATCTGTCTCCTGCTTACATTATTCAGGTTTATGTTTACTAACTACCAATGTCTGTTGCCTGTTTACGTTATTCAGGCTTACGTTTACTAACTTCCAATGTCTGTCGCCTGTTTACGTTATTTAGGTCTACGTTTATAATTCAATGTCTGTTGCGTGTTACGTTTCAGGCTCACGTTTATTAATCAGTATTGTTCTTTCGCCTGTCTTTTGTTCAGGCCCACGTTGATTGATATCTGTCGCCTGTTTACGTTATTCAGGCTTACGTTTACTAACTACCAATGTCTGTTGCCTGTTTTACGTTATTCAGGCTTACGTTTGCTAACTACTAATGTCGCCTGTTTACGTTATTCAGGTTTACGTTTACCAACTACCAATATCTGTTGCCTGTTTACGTTATTCCGGCTTACGTTTACTAACTTCCAATGTCTGTTGCCTGTTTCCGTTATTCAGGCTTATGTTTATTAATTACTAATGTCTGTTGCCTGTTTGCATTATTAAGGCTTACGTTTACTAACTTCTAATGTCTGTTGCCTGTTTACGTTATTCAGGCTTACGTTCACTAACTTCTAATGTCCGTTGCCTGTTTACGTTATTCAGGCTTACGTTTACTAACTACAAATATCCGTTGCCTGTTTACCTTATTCAGGCTTACGTTTACTAACTTCTAATGTCTGTTGCCTGTTTACGTTATTCAGGCTTACGATTGCTATCAACCAAGGTCTGTTGCCTGTTTACGTTATTCAGGATTACGTTTACTAACTACCAATATCCGTTGCCTGTTTACCTTATTCAGGCTTACGTTTATTAACTTCTAATGTCTGTTGCCACTTTAGGTTATTCAGGCTTACGTTTGCTATCAACCAAGGTCTGTGTCCTGTTTATGTTATTCAGGCTCACGTTCATTAATTACTAATGTCTGTTGCCTGTTTGCGTTATTCAGGCTCACGTTTACTAACTTCTAATGTCTGCTACCTGTTCACGTTATTCAGGCTTATGTTAATTGGTTACTGTTGCCTGTTTACATTATTCAGGCTTACGTTTACTAACCACTAATGTCTGTTGCCTGTTTACATTATTCAGGTTTACGTTTACTAACTACTAAGGTCTGTTGCCTGTTTACATTACTTAGGCTTGAGTTTTTTTAATTTCTAATGTCTGTGGCCTATTTACATTATTCAAGCTTACTTTTATTAATCCTGAATGTCCATTGACTGTTACATTTATTCAAGCTTACGTTTATCAAATGTCTGTTGCCTGTCACGTTCTTCAGGTTCACTTTTTAAATCGCTAATGTCTGTCGCTCCCCCACTACAAGTGTTTCAGAACTCAATGTCCCGGTCGTCCCTTCCATCCAGGGTCCAAGCAGTTAAAAAAAATAATAATCTTTTTGTCGCAGATGCTTTGTCTTGTTTTTAATTCTCGATGCTTTCTTTCAGGTCATGCGGGGGGAGGAACAAGTAGGGCTATCCTCTCCAGCATTTCAGTCTCTGATCACGGTCAAAAGGCATACATCTCTTCAGCCAAGTCTCTCGTGCAAAAGTCGTGGTCTGTTAATATGGTCACAAGTTACAAAACCGCCTGGAGCATTAATAGCAAATTTGCACTCCTTCACCCACAGGAGGACATTGACAGGACCTCGTACATTATGACCTTCTTAGCTTATTGCCATATTGGCCTTAGACTCTCTCACAACACAGTTAAATTGTATTTGGCCTAACCTCAGACTCCCTACAACCACGTTGGACAAGGTCCAGCATTTCTTCACGGTAGAAGATTCAGATAGTAGGTCGGTCTTCACATCTCAAGCGTTAAAACAATTCTCAGGGGCACACATTAGAACAACGCGCGGACCACGGCTAGCAGATAGCTGTTGTCTGGGGAACTTTTCAAGGATTCTCTTCCTATCTACATGGTTATTTGGCCCTCATTTCTGCATAGTCTAGGCAGTTAGGTTTCGGTCCCTCGATCTCCTGAGGCTAGGGCATTGCCAGTACTCGCACTAGAGCCAAAACTTTACAGGTTCAGTTGGTTTTCATGATCCATTTCTCAACGTATTCCCGATACTCCATTCCGCTTCGGGGGCAGTATCCGCAATATTGAGCATCATGTCTTGTCATCCACAAGACGGGTTGTAGGTCTCTTTCTGGCCTTGCCTCATACACCCCGAATTTTGTCTCTAGATCCCTGACGCCTTGCAGTTGGCTTGGGGATCAGTTTGCACATGCCATTCGTGTTCTTTTTCTACCCTACTTGGCTTGGTTTTTGCCCACTTATAGGCCTTCCCTCGATCATGGCTTAGGGCACACAACAAGCCATTTAGTCAGGTTAGTTAAGACACCCCTAGCTGGGTTAGGTTGTTCCCATTGTTTCTCTCCCCAGGGTTCTTCGGACATCTCTTGGCCGTAGCCATGACCACAAGTTGTTAAGGCTGATTTGTCAGCCTGCATTTGTGGGAGGGGCGGAGGCCCTTCATATACGAGCCACAGCCTCACTCACAGGCATGCATTCTTAGGTGTCCCACCCGCCCTCCCTTATATTTTCACTTCCACAGGGTGTGCCCACTTATAGGCATACCCTCGATCATGACTTAGGGCACACAGCAAGCCATTTAGTCAGGTTAGTTAAGACACGCCTAGCTGGGTTAGGTTCTTCCCGTTGTTTCTCTCCCCAGGGTTCTTTGGACATCTCTTGGCCGTAGCCATGACCACAAACAGTTTATACCTCAGTAGCACATTGAGGGACATTTATTAAGACTGGAATCTTCTTACAATAGTCTTGATCCCTCTGCTCTGGAGTAAGATGCGCTTAATTTATCAAAAGGCATATGCCTCTTAATCAGTTAGTTGCATCTGTTGCACTCCGTGTGCCAGAAACTCAAATCTATGGCAGCCAGGGTTTGGCATCGACTTGACCTATAACTTATGCCAGTTTCTGGTGCAAGTTATAGTAAATATTGCAGACTGATCAGCTCCACCCATTCTTGATAAGATCTGCCCACTTCTCTCAAAACTTTAGAAAAGTGTAAAAAGGTGTAAATATAGTATGTACCATGTTGAAGTTTAGGTGTCTATTGCACGTTAAAATCCATACTCTTGTACACCTCTAAGTATGGGAGTACGGATTCCCCTGGGACTGCGCTGACTGCTGTACAGGCTGAGGCATCGCTGCTCCTGTCTGTACTAGCGATATATATGGGCTAGATTGGATAGATGCTATATTGTTGGAGGTAACGTATCACTTTTTCATACTCTTGTGTCATGCTGCTAGGAGTGTCTGAGATAAACTGGAGAGAAGCAGAAGGGAAAGACATCTAGGTGTTCCTTCACCATTTTATTTTCCTAGCTCTTACATACCTGAACTATTAACCTATAATTTAACCACTACAATTTCCCAGAACATACCTTGGTGAAGGAAGTCTACCCCTCTTTCCTACTCAGGGTTTCCAACAATCTGAGATTAACCCAGTCTTCAGCCGCATTCCTGTGTGAGGCAGATTTCACACTTCAGTTATATGGTCAGTTCTTTCCATCAGTTATTGTGAGCCAAAACTGGTGCAGGTCAAAAACAAATCTTTCAATTATATCTTATCTCTGAGTAGGCTTCACTCCTGGTTTAGGCTCACAATAACTGATGGAACTGACCGAATAACTGAAGTCTGAACTCGGCCTGAGGGGAGTCTCCCTCTCTTACATGCAGTCTCTCAGGGTTTTCAACAATCTGAGATTAACCCTATCTTCAACCACACACCTGTGTGAAGGAAATCTCCCTCTCTCACACACATATGGGGTCATTTATCAAACTGGTGTAAAGTAGAACTGGCTTAGTTGCCCATTACAACCAATAAGATTCCACCTTTCATTTTTGACAGCTCCTTTGGAAAATGAAAGGTGGAATCTGATTGGTTGCTATTCTACTTTACACCAGTTTGAGAAATTACCCCAATAGTCTCTCAGGGTATATCTCTAAATAATAGTAGATGCTTATTAGATACCTGAATAACTAACTGGAGGACAGAATAATGTTTGTTTCCTTTATCACCTCCAAACACTAGACTGTGAATACTCCCCGCCAGGGCCGGCCTTTGGGGTGTGCGAGCTGTGCGGCCGCACAGGGCACCATGGCAACAGGGGCGCCTGGCGGCCGACACAGCTCGCAGTCGGTCTCTACAGGCTACAGCAGACGGCCGGCCCGACCCGATCCGAGATTGTGTAAGCGGCAGGGGCGTAGCGTGGGGGGGCCGTTGCCCCGGGCGCAAAATTTCAGGGGGTGCCAGGCAGCAAACACTTCAATGAGGGTCATGGGAGCCTATGGCTCCTGTCCCCTCCGTTCTTCCTCATAGGCTTCAGGCTAGTGGCCTGAAGCCTATGAGGCAGTAGAGTGAGCGTAGTGTCTAAAATGTAGGTGATCATGGGAGGTATGCTGTCAGGGGAAGAGGTGGAGTCTCGTCATCCAGGGGGCGGGGCCTAAAGATGTGCGGGAGATTCTACAGAGCAAGAGCAGAGTCTGCAGGTCAGTATGTGGAGAAGAATAGTGACTGTTATTTTTACTTGGGGGGCTTTTTGCAGGGGCTGAAGGGAGAAGGAATCATCTTTGTACTGGAGACTGTATGTTAGAGGGGTCTGAAGAGAGGGTAGTGGGGGTGATATTATTTACATGGGACTGTATGCTAGAGAGGCTAAAAGCAGGGGGGTGATATTATTTTACATGGGACTGTATGCTGGAGGGGCTAAGGCAGGGAAGTGATGTGTCTTACATTGGACTGTATGATGGAGGGGCTGAAGGCAGGGGGGTGTATCTTACATAGGACTGTATGCTGGAGGAGCTTAAGGCAGGGGGAGTGATATATTTTACATTGGACTGTATGCTGGAGGGGCTGAAGGCAGGGGGGGGTGTATCTTACATGGGACTGTATGCTGGAGGAGCTTAAGGCAGGGGGAGTGATATATTTTACATTGGACTGTATGCTGGAGGGGCTGAAGGCAGGACGAGTGATGCATTTTACATGGGACTGTGCAAGAAGGGCTGGAAGGCAGGGGTGTGATGTATCTTACATGGGACTGTATGGTGGAGGGGCTGAAGGCAGACAGAAATGAGAGGGAGTGTGATATTTACATAGGACTGTATGTTGGAGGGGCTGAAGGCGGGGAGTGATGTATGTGGCAAACATCGCCACTTATAGAATGTCTTTCTTGTCTGTACCTGTTCCCCTCCCCCCTTTTCCTGTCCCATTGTTTCCCCAGCAGGGTGTTGTATCAGGGACACTGGGAGACCAGTTTAAACTAGCTGCAGTGTCCCCCTCAACCTCCCATCAGCCCTTGCTATTGTCTGACCCCACCTTTCCTTGTACCATAGTAATCTATGTATTGTATGTAAATGAGGCTGTTGGAGGTTTGAAACCAGGTGCGCATGCCTAGTAAAGTCAGTTGACTCCCAAACTGTGTGTCGTCCAGTTACTGGGGAAATTGTCTCTTGGATATTGACCTGCTTCTTCAGCTACAAGGAGATTTAAGTGAAGATATTGAGGGTATACCGTGAAGCTCTGCAACAATTGGTGGCAGTGGTGGGATACAAGCCTTGCCGCACAGCAAAGCAGCAGTTCGTTGAAACAGCCATTCGGATATACCGGAGTTCGAGAATATGTGCAGTCATTCGAACGAACGGTGAATGGAGACTAATTATGCAACATTGAAACGAATTACGTTAAAGGAATTATTGGAAGCACGGGGAAGAATAGCCAGCAACAAAACCAAAGCTACTCTTGTGGCCGAACAGAGCGACCACTGCGGCAACTCCACAGGAGACAGAGCCAACGGAATTTACAAGAGAGCTCAATAGCAGGTTAGCTGCCCAAACACCCCCTCCCCTTTTTACCCAAACACCCCATCCGTGGAGACACTAGAAAGACTGATAGCAGATGTACACCAGTACATTGTAGCTAAGCAAAACGCTATTCAGTGAGTTGGGGAAGGAGCCCCAGTGCCCACCAGCACTACCCAGGGAAAAGCTAAGATTCCCTACCAAGCTTTTAAAAATTACACAGAAGGAGAAAGTGATTTTGACGAATACCTACAGGATTTCGAAAGGTTGTGCCAGCTACACGACATCAGCCCAGCCGACCAAGTACCCCTGCTGGCAGGTAGATTGTCAGGCCGCGCCGCGGAGGCATACCGAACCGTCCAAGAAGAAGACATCAGGAATTATCACAAAGTCAAACAAGCCACCCTAGCACGGTATGCCATTACCGCTGAGGCATACCGACTCAAATTCCGGGACATCAAGAAACAAACAAAAGACTCACACACTGAATGGGCACACCGACTACAACGAGCCGCCAAGGGGTGGATGGAAGCGACACGGGTCACCACTATGGAAGAGATGTTCCAGTTAATAGTAATGGAGCAGTTTTTTAATGGACTAACCACAGAACTGCAAAATTGGGTACGAGATCGCAAACCCCGTACCCTACCAGAGGCAGCCAAGGTAGCTGACGAGTTCCAAGACACCAGGCGAGACCATCGCACACCACACCGGACCACGTATGGATCTACCACCCTTCTGCCAGCAGTGACTACCTTGGCTCACCCACGACCAGCCGCAAGCCCCAACCAGTACCCTCCTAGGTACAATACCCGACCACCGATCCGCTGCCACACCTGCAACCAACAGGGGCACATCCAGAGAGACTGCCCACGTAACCGACCTCGCCAGAACTGGAACCACCAGGGTCCTCCTCCCCCCAATCGGGCTGCAGTACACTGCTGCCAAAGAGAATCTGTGCTCCCAACATCCACAGTCACCTCAATAGAAGAGCCTCTATGGGATCCTATACGAGGTAAACCCCAAACAAGCCGCCTCAGACAACCGCCAGGGGCACCGCCAGGTGGTACAAATGGAGGGGAAGAGTATACAAGGATTACGTGACTCTGGGGCCACGTTAACCCTGGTCCGAAATCATTTGGTGCCTAAGCACACCCTCACCGGAGACTGTGTAGCTGTACGGGTGGCAGGGGGAGCAATTTACAAAGTTCCCACTGCCAAGGTGCATTTGAATTGGGGGGCAGGGCATGGAAACGTGGAGGTGGGAATTATGCAGGATTTGCCCGCTGATGTTATTTTGGGCAACGACTTGGGGGAGCTCACCTCTGCTTTTGTCCCTCAACCAACTATCCAAGAGGCCTACCCGGTTGTTACCCGGCAGCAAGCACGCACCACGGCTCCATCCGATCACACTGAGGCTCAGGTAAACAATATGCCACACACCCCTCCTATTCTCCCCTGGGATGCCCCCTTGGAATTTGGCAGTGAGGTGGCCCTCGATCCCTTCCTGCAGGTATGTAAAGATAGGATAAACAAGGACCAAGGAGGGTTGGAGGGAGAGAGATATGCTTGGGACAAAGGTCTCATATACCGCTATGCAGAGAAGGTAGTAGCAGGGTCCATACCCGTGCCCACTAAGCAGTTAGTGGTACCCCGAAAGTATAGACAAGAGTTGCTGCGCATCGCGCACGATATACCATTATCAGGACATTTAGGAATCAGCCGAACGAAACATCGGCTGACGCAGAACTTCTTCTGGCCAGGTATCTCAAAGGATATTAGACAATACTGTCAAACGTGCGATACCTGCCAGAGGGTAGGGAAGAGAGGGGATCGCTATAAAGCCAAACTCAGATCCCTGTCCATAATTGAAGAACCCTTCAGTCGGGCAGCTGTAGACATAATAGGACCCCTAGCGAAACCCAGTCCCTCCGGCAAGAAATACATCTTGACCGCAGTGGACTACGCCACTAGATACCCAGAAGCAGTGGCGTTGACCAATGTACATGCAGAGACTATAGCCGATGTCCTTATGCGAATATTCTCCCGTATGGGATTTCCCCGGGAGATTATATCGGATAGGGGCACCCAGTTCACCGCAGAGGTCACCCACCAACTCTGGAAAGTGTGTGGGGTGAAACCGATCTTAAACTCTGCCTACCACCCCCAGTCCAACGGGCTCTGTGAACGGTTTAACGGAATACTTAAACAGATGATCCGCATGTTCATAGACACTCAAAAAGACTTGGAATGGTTTTTGCTCCACTTGCTCTTTACCTATAGGGAAGTACCCCAAGAATCCACGGGATTCTCCCCTTTTGAATTATTTTTCGGGAGGAGAGTGAGGGGTCCCTTAGACCTTATCAGAGAACACTGGGAGGGAGGGGTAACTACGAATGGTACCCCTATTGTCCCATACGTGCTGGAGTTTAGGGAATGCTTGGAGGCTCTGACCCAGATGGTACGTACTAACCTCCAAGCGCCCAACAACGACAGCGCAGATGGTATGATAAGGGGGCCAGGGACCGCAGCTTTCAGGTCGGGCAGAAGGTGTTAATCCTACGGCCAGTCCCTAATAGCAAGCTGCAGGCCTCCTGGCAGGGCCCATACAAGGTGGTGGAGCAAATCTGCGATACCACCTATGTGATCGGCCCGTGCGCTGGAGCAGGGGGCAGAAGCATGCTCCATGTGAACATGCTGAAGCCCTACTACGAGCGCATAGAAGAGGTGACCGCTATTTGCGCCTCTGCCGCAGAGGACTTTGACAATTTACCTCTCCCAGACCTCCTAGAGAAAGAGGGCCAGAAAGAGGACCTGGAAGAGGTTCAGTTAGGTGAACGGCTGAAAGGGCGCAGGCTCATAGTCTAATAAGGGAAAAAGGAACCACTTTTTCTAATCTCCCCGGGTACACCCCGTTAGCCACCCACAGAGTAGAAACACCAGGGCAGACCCCTCTCCGCCAACCTCCTTACCGCATACCTGAATCCGTAAAGGATGATATGCGCAAGGAAATTGAAGAAATGCTACAACTAGGAGTCATAGAGCACTCTGAAAGCCCTTGGGCCTCCCCAGTAGTTCTGGTGCCGAAGCGGGATGGGACTACCCGCTTCTGTGTAGACTACCGGAGGCTTAATGATAAGACCGTATCCGATGCCTACCCTATGCCCCAGATAGACGAGCTCCTGGACAAAATGGCCAGGGGCCAATACCTCATTACAATAGATCTTTGTAAGGGGTATTGGCAGATTCCCCTAGCCGAAGACGCCATCCCTAAGTCGGCGTTTGTCACCCCGTTTGGCCTGTACCAGTTTAAGGTCATGCCATTCGGGATGAAAAACGCTCCGGCTACTTTTCAGAGGATGGTGGATCGGCTATCGGATGGGTTCCAGGAGTACGCTTGAGCCTATCTAGATGATATAGCGATCTTCAGCCTTTCCTGGACTGAACACCTGACCCACATAGGAGCCGTACTAGACCGTATTAGGGAGGCAGGATTAACTCTGAAACCCAGTAAGTGCCATATAGGGATGGCAGAAGTCCAATACCTAGGACACTGGGTAGGGATCGGCCAACAAAAACCCGAACCGGCTAAGGTAGAGGCTGTAGCCAAATGGCCAACCCCTCGTACCAAAACTCAAGTACTGGCATTCCTAGGTAATGCAGGATACTACCGTAAATTTGTACCCAACTACAGTACCCTGGCCAAACCCCTCACCGATTTGACCCGCAAGAATCTCCCTAAGATAGTAGTCTGGACCCCAGAGTGTGAGCAGGCATTCCAGCAACTAAAAACGGCTCTTGTGAATTCCCCTGTACTTGCCGCCCCTGATCCAACTAAACGCTTTCTCGTCCACACAGACGCTTCTATGTTTGGATTGGGGGCAGTACTGAGCCAAGTCGGAGAAGATGGCGGCGAGCATCCAGTGGCTTACTTAAGCAGAAAACTTTTACCCCGGGAAGTAAGCTACGCCGCCATAGAAAAAGAATGCCTGGCCGTGGTGTGGGCCCTTAAAAAGCTGCAGCCCTATTTGTATGGACAACCCTTTTCCTTAGTCACAGATCACAACCCGTTGGTGTGGCTGAACAGGGTTTCAGGAGACAATGCCAGGCTGCTGCGCTGGAGTTTGGCGTTGCAGCCTTTTGACTTTACCATCCACTACCGCCCTGGGAAGCAAAATGGCAACACCGACGGGTTATCCAGACAAACTGAACTTGAAAAGTGATCTGTGAGCACTCCTCTGGACATCCCCAAGACGAGCCGTTGGGATCAGACTTTGTATGCCGGCTTGGTTCTGGGGGAGCATTGTGGCAAACATCGCCACTTATAGAATGTCTTTCTTGTCTGTACCTGTTCCCCTCCCCCCTTTTCCTGTCCCATTGTTTCCCCAGCAGGGTGTTGTCTCAGGGACACTGGGAGACCAGTTTAAACTAGCTGCAGTGTCCCACCTCAACCTCCCATCAGCCCTTGCTATTGTCTGACCCCACCTTTCCTTGTACCATAGTAATCTATGTATTGTATGTAAATGAGGCTGTTGGAGGTTTGAAACCAGGTGCGCATGCCTAGTAAAGTCAGTTGACTCCCAAACTGTGTGTCGTCCAGTTACTGGGGAAATTGTCTCTTGGATATTGACCTGCTTCTTCAGCTACAAGGGGATTTAAGTGAAGATATTGAGGGTATACCGTGAAGCTCCGCAACAATGTATTTTACATAAGACTGTATGCTGGAGGGGCTGAAGGCAGGAGAGTGATGTACCGTACATTAGACTGTATGCTGGAGGAGCTGAAGGCAGGAGAGTGATCTACCTTACATGGGACTGTATGCTGGAGGGGCTGAAGGTAGGGAAGTGATGTGTCTTACATGAGACTGTATGCTGGAGTGGCTGAAGGCAGGGGGAAGGTTGTATCTTACAAGGGACTGTATGCTGGAGGGGCTGAAGGGGGGCATAATTATTACTATAATACTACAGAGGGGGCCATTATAATATTATTATTAATAATAATACAGAGGAGGAAATAATAATATAGAGGGGCCAGTATATATTATAATTATACAGAGGGCATTATAGTTATAGGCACTACGGGGGAGGGGAGGTCTGTTATCTGAGGATGACAGTTAAGTGAGAAATTCCCCAAAATTTCTGTGAAACTCTACAGAGATGAGACGCGGCTGAAAGAAGTTATCATGACGGTCCAATCTCCGAATGAAGATGCTGAGGAAAGTCTACATCACAGGAGATGTCACTGGATGTAACAGGTATGGTGCGGTATTCTCCTGTATATTTCATAGCAATGTATGTTATGTCCATCCAAATATCTGTTTGGGGGGGGGGGTGGATATAGAATTTGGGCCACACTGCCGAAGCCTGACCCCAGACTTCAGGTCACACTGTGTGTGTTCTGAATTCTGGGGCCTCACACCCATCTACTACATTATCTGTACTCAGAGAGTTATCCCTGTGTTATCTGTAGTGTTACATAGGACTGCAGGTAACATCTACTGCATTATTTGTAAAAAGGGGCATGGTCACAGGTTGGCTTGCCCCGGATGCTGGCAACCCACCCTATGCCACTGATGAGCGGCGAGGCCGCGACAAGCCTGGGCCTGGCGAGTGGCGAGCACTGAGCCGCTGGTTCCGGAGCGTGGAGGAGGAGCTTAAGAGCGCAGGCGCAGCATCCAAGTGCTGCGGCCCGCGCCTTCACAGTCCAGAGAGCAGAAGGATCCGCTGCTCAATGTGTGAGGGTGGCGGCCAGACCGGCGTTGCGCCTCTGCAGACAGGAGGGAGGGAGCAGAAGACAGACAGTGAGTACCTGTTGAACTGTTCTTATTGTTTTGTTTTTTTTAACCAAATATCTTTCATTAAATGGGGTCTGGGGGCAGGGGACTCGATAAGGATACGTGTGATAGACACTGGGTATGATTAAGGGGGCAGGGGACTGGATAAGGTGGGTGACACCGTGACAGTCACTGGGTATGATTAAGGGGGCAGGGGACTGGATAAGGGTGACACTGGGTATGATTAAGGGGCAGGGGACTGGCTTTGGTTGACACTGGGTATGATTAAGAAGGGCAGGGGACTGGGTAAAGGTGACATGGTATGATTAAGGGGGCAGGGGACTGGCTATGGGTGACACTGGGTATGATTGTACTTGTTGCACTTGCACTTAAATTATCTGTAATAAAAAAAAAAGCTGTTTGTTACAAAGATTGTTTTCCTCTTTGTGTATGTTTAGGTGAAACGGGGGGGAAGGGGCACCACAAGATTAGCTCGCACACGGCGCCTGAACACCTTAGGCCAGCCCTGCTCCCCACCCTGGGAAAGGCCACCCTCACCATCTGTTGCCTGCACGCATGTGGCAATATGGCTGTCGGCCATGACGTGGTCTTCTCCAACTCTCCGTGGCTTCCTCCAGATTGCTGCATACATCTGGGGCAGCTCTCTCACGTTTGATATTTATTACACAAGATTAAATTTTACTTGCATCAAGTGCTGTGCATTTCCTTCATAATTAGGCTTTTACATCAGCGTTGTGTGGTCCAGTTTTGAGATTCGGCACAGGCTCTCAAAACCGCAACACAACTCTTCAGTTTTGTCCCCATTCATTGTCAATGGGGACAAAACTGAACAAACCGGAACAGGGTGCACTAGAATGCATGCCATTCCGGTTTGTTACATTCCCATGCTGGACACAAAATCGATGCAAGCAGCATTTTTGTGTGTGGCATGGGATACTGAACATGCCGGATCCAGGACCAAAAACTATGTAAGTCAATGGTGTTGGATCCATTTTTTGTTTGGACATAAAAAAAAATTTTTTACTCCCATTGACAATGGTTTTACAACCAGATCCGTTCTGAAGAGATCCAGCCGGTCGTATTGTAGCTGTCCAGCTAGGACCTGTTCTAGGTTGCTAGTATTATGTGTATGCTAGTATTATGTGTATGCTAGCTTGTATGTGTATGCAGCTAGACCTGCCAATAGCCTTAATACAGTTCCTATGTTTATGTGTTAAAGACAAAAGCAGAGTTATTTACTGTGACATCATGTTTTGGATGTCATATAACTGTTATATTTTGTGTTCACAGAAGCAGAAAAAAAGATAATATGCCTTTTAAGATTCATTTTGTAATGTAAGGTAAGCTCAGTGACACTGCAGAAACAACAGAAAACTTAGTGGTAATCTGTTGTTGCTGGGCAGAAGTCTAGACCAATTACAGCCAGCTTCTCACACAGCAAAGAGTCTTCACCAATCACAGCCAGCCTCACACACCCTGTCTGGGAATTCCCCTAGAAGGAGCTGCTAGAATAATTATTCACCAGAGACAGGAGCTGAAGAGACATTCACTCCACTGAGAGCTGTGTTTTTATGGAAGCAGAGAGGCCAAAATTGGTATTTAAATCAGTTATATAATGTTCCTACTGTTAGTATAGTGATTAGAACTGTATACTGAACCAGTTATACACTGCGTGCAGAATTATTAGGCAAATGAGTATTTTGACCACATCATCCTCTTTATGCATGTTGTCTTACTCCAAGCTGTATAGGCTCGAAAGCCTACTACCAATTAAGCATATTAGGTGATGTGCATCTCTGTAATGAGAAGGGGTGTGGTCTAATGACATCAACACCCTATATCAGGTGTGCATAATTATTAGGCAACTTCCTTTCCTTTGGCAAAATGGGTCAAAAGAAGGACTTGACAGGCTCAGAAAAGTCAAAAATAGTGAGATATCTTGCAGAGGGATGCAGCACTCTTAAAATTGCAAAGCTTCTGAATCGTGATCATCGAACAATCAAGCGTTTCATTCAAAATAGTCAACAGGGTCGCAAGAAGCGTGTGGAAAAACCAAGGCGCAAAATAACTGCCCATGAACTGAGAAAAGTCAAGCGTGCAGCTGCCAAGATGCCACTTGCCACCAGTTTGGCCATATTTCAGAGCTGCAACATCACTGGAGTGCCCAAAAGCACAAGGTGTGCAATACTCAGAGACATGGCCAAGGTAAGAAAGGCTGAAAGACGACCACCACTGAACAAGACACACAAGCTGAAACGTCAAGACTGGGCCAAGAAATATCTCAAGACTGATTTTTCTAAGGTTTTATGGACTGATGAAATGAGAGTGAGTCTTGATGGGCCAGATGGATGGGCCCGTGGCTGGATTGGTAAAGGGCAGAGAGCTCCAGTCCGACTCAGACGCCAGCAAGGTGGAGGTGGAGTACTGGTTTGGGCTGGTATAATCAAAGATGAGCTTGTGGGGCCTTTTCGGGTTGAGGATGGAGTCAAGCTCAACTCCCAGTCCTACTGCCAGTTTCTGGAAGACACCTTCTTCAAGCAGTGGTACAGGAAGAAGTCTGCATCCTTCAAAAAAAACATGATTTTCATGCAGGACAATGCTCCATCACACGCGTCCAAGTACTCCACAGCGTGGCTGGCAAGAAAGGGTATAAAAGAAGAAAATAATATAATGACATGGCCTCCTTGTTCACCTGATCTGAACCCCATTGAGAACCTGTGGTCCATCATCAAATGTGAGATTTACAAGGAGGGAAAACAGTACACCTCTCTGAACAGTGTCTGGGAGGCTGTGGTTGCTGCTGCACGCAATGTTGATGGTGAACAGATCAAAACACTGACAGAATCCATGAATGGCAGGCTTTTGAGTGTCCTTGCAAAGAAAGGTGGCTATGTTGGTCACTGATTTGTTTTTGTTTTGTTTTTGAATGTCAGAAATGTATATTTGTGAATGTTGAGATGTTATATTGGTTTCACTGGTAAAAATAAATAATTGAAATGGGTATATATTTGTTTTTTGTTAAGTTGCCTAATAATTATGCACAGTAATAGTCACCTGCACACACAGATATCCCCCTAAAATAGCTAAAACTAAAAACAAACTAAAAACTACTTCCAAAAATATTCAGCTTTGATATTAATGAGTTTTTTGGGTTCATTGAGAACATGGTTGTTGTTCAATAATAAAATTAATCCTCAAAAATACAACTTGCCTAATAATTCTGCACTCCCTGTATGTGTGTTTACTTACAGTTCCACCAAATTGCAAATACAAATTGCAAGCTACAAATTGCAAGCTACGATTGCAAACTACAAAGTTCACAATCCAAATTCAAATTCCATATTGCAATCAAAATTGCATACAACCATACCAGATCATACTCAACCAATCTGCAAATAGTTACTGCAAACTGAAAACCCAGTTTAGGCAGTAGAACTGTTCAATCTCAGATATACCTCTCAGAGAGATCATAAAGTGCTTAAATAACTTAAAGTGACAGTACAGATACTGAAGGGAGAAATATATCCACCATTTTATGTTGAATGACAAGATTGAACATTTGATCCACCATCTTATGCATACCGCCATTTTGTGATATATTTTCAACACGTGTTTTGTACATGGACTATCTGCTGCGGAGGCGGCAGTGTTATATATGAAGAAAAGTTGAAGTTAGTAAAGAAGTTATTTGAAGCATTTGGTGTGCTCTTTAAACCTACTGTTTCCATAGAATGGAGCTAGAGGAATTACAGATTAAAAGAGAGTCTGGTTAGACTAAAAGTCAGAGATATCAGAACTCTTCTAATGCCACAGCGCAAAAGGCACTTCATAGTGCTGCGCCTGCCACATGTATAATTAGGGCGGAAGCGATCCCCTACCGGATCTCAAAACCATATAGCAATAACGCAGATGTGAAAGTAGCCTTATTGTGACAGACCTTTCAGTACAGCTTGGAACGTGAAATACTAATGTATGCTAGCCAAACATATGCCAAAAAGAGACCTGTTGGCTTTTCAGTGCGTACGCCGAGATTGAAATGAATAAGTAAAAGATCTTATTTTTCCCAATGAATGACTACTGTATATAATTTCAAGAAGACCTGTTATCTTAAAATGCAGCGCAATCTGCAGGCAGCATTTTGGAGAGAAGGAGAATCTGAGCAAATTGCTTTATGGTTTTATTGGGGAAAAAAATCAACAAACAAAATGTATTCATTTATCCAAGATCTAGGTAGGTAATCGGTATCTGATCGGTGGGGGTCCAGCACCCTGCATCCCCCCAATAAGCGGTTTTGAGAAGGCAGCAGCGCTCTATTTTTACTGAATATACAAGTAAGGCCTCTTGCCCACGAACGTAAGGGCTTCGTGCCCGTGCTGCAGACTGCATATTGCAGTCCGCAATGCACCGACAGTGGGGCAGCCACATGCGGGTCATGGACCCATTCACTTGAATGGGGGCCGTGATCTGTCCGTTCAGCAAAAAGATAGAACAAGTTCTATTTTTTTGCGCAACAGAAGCACGGAACGGAACACCACAGAAGCACTCCGTAGTGCTTCTGTGGAGTTCCGTGCTTCCGGTCTGTTCCACACCGCATCTCCGGATTTGCGGACCCATTGAAGTGAATGCAAATGCCCATGGCTGGTGACCCGTGTATTGCGGAACCGCTATATGGGGTCTGCAGCACGGGCACGGAGCCCTTATGTTCGTGGGCAAGAGGCCTTATACTGAATAATTTCTATAACATAAAGCATACAGATTGCATTGCATTTTCATGGTAACAGGTTCCCTTTCAGTCATATGTTATATATAGAAATACAACAATACACAAATATTTTCTGCAAGTGCAGTCAATAGTTTTCAAAGATGATAAACATTTTATTATTCATCACAGCTACAAAAGAAGATCTGCATCCTCAAAATTTACCAGCAGATGTCACCATATAACAACATTTAATCTTTCCTCACACCCTAAGGTCAGTTTGAATGCGATTACAGATATCATTGTATTCTGATGCTTTCAAATATGGGTTGTGTTTGATGTGAAATATTATATGTTAGCACTGAGAAATATTTAGAACGGCAAGGCTTTGTACAGTAAAGTCTGTGTGCCTGAAATACATGAGGAATAAAAAATCATGACTTGAACATGGCCTAAGTGAGTATTGTCTGGATTTACAGAGCCCTAATAACAAGGCCACAAAAATGTCTAACTCAGTGGTGGCACCTGGTGGCTGGTGCCAGCATTGTGGCTGAGTGGTTAGTACTGGTACCTAGCACTGGGGTCCTGGGCTCAAATCTCACCAACAACAAAATCTGCATGAAGTTTGCAAATTCTCCCTGTGTTTGCACGAGTTTCCTCTCACACACACCAAAGACATACTGATAAGGAGAATCTAGATTGTCAGCCCTGGTGAAAGTGAGTGACAACAATAACTTGGATTTACTAATGTGTCTGTGCTATAAATTGGTGCATCTAGGGTTTCTACATTTTTTAAACAAAGGCCAGGGCTTAGCGGAAATGGATGGAGCTTTGCAGGTAAGGCCTAAGATGCACCATTTTGTGAAACACAAATCTGCTGTAGAATTTAGTCTCAAAGTAATCCAACCAACAGTCAGAGAAAAGTGTCTATCCCTGCACCAGATCTATCATCCAGCCTGATCCATTGTGATAAATCTGGTGCAGGTCTAGACAGCCAGTCTAAGGCTTGTTTCACATATATAGAGATATAGTAGAGCTGAGTGTGCTGGTGCAGCTGTCATGTGTATTAGATGTAGCAGAGCTGGGTGTGCTGGGGCAGCTATCATATATAGAGATATAGCAAAGCTGAGTGTGCTGGGACAGCTGTCATATAGAGATATAGCAGTGCTGGGTGTGTTGGGGCAGCTGTCATGTGTATAGATGTACACAACAACAGTAAAAGTCTCATATTTTTTCAGTCAGTGGCAATGCAGCTCTTATGGCTGTGTGGGTACAGAAGGTCGTGGGTTTGAATCCCGGCAGAAACTTTTCTGAAATACAGGCTAAATTAGAATACACAAGCACTGACTCTATATATGGACATACAGGGCGGGACACAGGAAGAGGCTGCATCGCATCGCATCGCTGATATGGAGGTAAGTATAAGTGTTTTCTTTTTTTTTAAATACCCAACTGTTACTGCCATTAGGGGAGCGGGAGGCTCTTGATACTGGCACATGGGGGGAGGGGGGTTGGCACCTGATACTGGCACATGGGGGGGTTGGCACTATGATACTGGCACATGGGGGGGGGAAGGAGAGAGGCTCCTGATACTGGCACATGGGGGGGAAGGGGGGGTTGGCACCTGATACTGGCACATGGGGGGGTTGGCACTATGATACTGGCACATGGGGGGAAGGAGAGAGGCACTTGATACTGGCACATGGGGGAGGAGAGAGGCACTTGATACTGGCAATTTTGGGGGGGGGGGTGGCACTATGATACTGGGACATGGGGGGGAGAGAGGCACTTGATACTGGCACTTTTGGGGGAGAGATGGCACTATGATACTGGGACATGGGGGGGAAGGAGAAAGGCACTTGATACTGGCACTTTTGGGGGGGTGGCACTATGATACTGGGACATGGGGGGGAGGAGAGAGGCACTTGATACTGGCACTTTTGGGGGGGGAGATGGCACTATGATACTGGGACATGGGGGAGAGAGAGGCACTTGATACTGGCACGTGGGGGGTGGCACTTGATACTGGCACATGGGTGGGTTTGGCACTATGATACTGGCACATGGGGAGGAGAGAGGCACTTGATACTGGCACTTTGGGGGGGGGAGATGGCACTATGATACTGGGACATGGGGGAGAGAGAGGCACTTGATACTGGCACGTGGGGGGTGGCACTTGATACTGGCACATGGGTGGGTTTGGCACTATGATACTGGCACATGGGGAGGAGAGAGGCACTTGATACTGGCACTTTGGGGGGGGGGGAGATGGCACTATGATACTGGGACATGGGGGAGAGAGAGGCACTTGATACTGGCACGTGGGGGGATGGCACTTGATACTGGCACATGGGTGGGTTTGGCACTATGATACTGGCACATGGGGGGAGAGAGGCACTTGATACTGGCACTTTTTTTTGGGGGGGGAGGATGGCACTATGATACTGGGACATGGGGGGGAAGAGAGAGGCAGTTGATACTGACACATGGGGGGGTTTGGCACTATGATACTGGCACGTGGGGGGTGGTAAGGAGAGAGGCACTTGATACTGGCACATGATGGGGGGCATCTATGGGGGACACTAGGCCGGCAGCCTATCAGAGGCCGGACACTGAGGGCATCTACTGGGGCACTATATATGGGGCATTTTATACTGGTACATTATGGGGGGCACTAGCAGGAAGGGGGGAGAGGAGCACTATGGGGGAATTTACTGGGGGCACTATATAGGGGTATTTTATACTGGGACATTATGGGGACATTAGCTCAACTGGGGGCATTACAAGGGGATATTTTTTGCACTGTCACATTAAAAGGAGAATTATTTCTACTGGGGGGGCATTATGGTGGGCTTTATTACTCCCCCATGGTATGACCCCCGAGTAGCAGCACCAGCCTCTCCCTGCTCTGCTATCCCTCTGCCCCTTCTCCAAATCCTTATAATGAAATCTTTCTCATTAGGATAAAACACAACATCAGCCCCACCGAGCCCCCGGCCAAAGTGTGGAAGTGGCGTCCCAGATCCCCAAGTGCCAAGCCAAGTAATTGTAAGTACAGTACACCGCTATACTGTGCCACACAATATACAGTATACCTCTACACTGTGCCACACAATATACAGTATACCGCTACACTGTGTAGTCTGTTCTATAAGCACCATTGTTTTGTGGCGGCGGACAGAAAATAATCTGGAAGTGCCCCTCCCGAGACCAGGCTCTGCAGTAGCGTCCTGGCTTCCATGGTAACCGATCGGAGCCCCAGCGATTAAACTGGGACTCCGATCGGAACTCTCCACTGCCACCAATGATGGGGGGGTGATTTTAATTAGAGGGGGGGGAAGGGGAGGCCACACTGGCCACATATTGCTTTTAATACTGGGGAGGGAGGGGGGCCGCACTGGCCACCAATGATGGGGGGGGATTTTAATTAGAGGGGGGGGGGGGAGAGGGGAGGCCGCACTGGCCACATATTGCTTTTAATACTGGGGAGGGAGGGCCGCACTGGCCACCAATGCTTTTTATACTGGGGAGGGAGGGATGGGCCGCACTGGCCACATATTGCTTTTAATACTGGGGAGGGAGGGGGGGCCGCACTGGCCAACAATGCTTTTTATACTGGGGAGGGAGGGAGGGGGGTGCCGCACTGGCCACCAATGCTTTTTATACTGGGGAGGGAGGGAGGGGGGCCGCACTGGCCACATATTGCTTTTTATACTGGGGAGGGAGGGGGGGCCGCACTGGCCACCAATGCTTTTTATACTGGGGAGGGAGGGAGGGAGGGGAGGGGGGGGGCCGCACTGGCCACCAATGCGGCACCTGAGGGGTTAATTGTGCGGATCACAGCCTCCTGTAAGAGATCGGGTGCTAGAAAAACTCCAGTTTTTTGTGAATCAAATGGTATTCTGTTTATTTTGACATGCGGCTTCAAAGTGACGTTTCGGCCTAGATGGCCTTTATCAAACTGTGACAATATCAATAGAAAAGTGACAATTACAATTTAGTGGACATATAAACCAACATCTGGTTACATATTTATATATGTAATTCATAAGACAATTACTCATACGCTATTAGCATTATATATACGTATTCATTGCCATACAGTATTGGTGTTCAGCAAAACCAAAGCAAAATAAAAGGGAGAAATTAAAGAGGGACATAGGAAAGAAACATAGCATTATACTTAAATCATCATCGCCAGTTAGAGCAGTATATATGGAAACCTCTATGTTAAGGAGAAGCAATAGATGTTGTGGACCATGATCTAAAGGTGGTAGGTCTAAACTATGGGTGACACTTGGAAGAGAGAAGAGATAAGGTTATATTTTAACCTAATAAAAGTAGTTATTATCATGCCCAGGGGGGGGTGGGTAGAGTAAGCCTAATGGACCTATATGCAATCCTGTTAGTTGTGTACATATGGAGAGACTTACCCAATGCCGCTGTGGGAGGCTGTGTCAATAGATCCTGCGCTAAGTAGGTGATGGCGTGTGTCCACACGTCTCTCTGGGGATGCGCTCTGTTTGATGCTAAGCGCGCCTCTAAGTAGCGTGGGGAGGCGTGTCGCTGTGTGCAGGGAGCGTGCGGTCCACCATGCGTTCCACTGGTCACATGGTGGGGCGGATGTGACGTCACATGTAACCGGAAATGCCCTGCGTTCCAGGGGAATCCGGAAGTGGTGCGTTCCACTACTTGTGTCCTGATGTATCAGTCGGAGGCTAAGCTAGCTAACTGTTATTAAGCATTTTTTGCACACATCGCGATTTGATTTATCCTTGATAATAGAATATGTCTAGTGTTTGTGGAGGATGGAAGTGTATATTATAAAAAACAATCCCAGTATCTATTTACACATTAGAGGGAGGCTTTTAGTTCAATACCAGAGAAAAGGATATCAGAGAAAAGGATATCAGGTCATATGTCGCAGTCCGACATTCATTATATAGCCTACGAGAAAGGAGAAGATAAATGATTAGAAATGCATATTAACTCTTGTTATATCATAAGTGCAACTCTCCATGGGACAGATCAGGATTTCATGTAAAACATTGTATTTCGTAGTCTCTGTTGAGTCCCTTGGGTTCCAAGCAGTCCATTTTGTGGATCCAAAATGCTTCCCGTTTTTTTAGTTGTGTAATGCGATCATATCCTCTCCTGTGGGGTAAAATCTGTTCTATAACCTGGTATTTAAGTTGTGATAAATGGTGCCCGGCTGCTTCAAAATGGGACGGTACTGGGAGTAATAGATTTTTGCGTCTAACCGAAGATTTGTGTTGGCATATGCGGTCCCGTATTTTTTTGGGTCGTTGTAATTATAAAAAAAAACAGAGCAATGAAGATAAGGAAATCTACAAGATTAGGCAGAGAGAGGCCAAGCAAGTTATAAGAACTTCTAAAGCGCAGGCAGAAGAAAAACTAGCTCAGTCTATGAAAAAAGGGGATAAGACATTCTTCAGATATATAAATGAAAAAAGGAAATTAAAACAAGGAATAACTAAATTAAAAACAAAGGACGGAAGGTATGTAGAAGAGAATAAAGGGCTAGCCAACTGCCTTAATGAATACTTCTGTTCAGTTTTTACAAAAGAAAAAGGAGAAGGACCTCCACTAAAAAGAATGACTAATAAATCGTTTGATGCATGTATCTTTACAGAGGAAGATGTTCTAAGTTTGCTGTCTAAGGTGAAGACAAATAAGTCACAGGGGCCTGATGAGATACACCCAAAATTATTAAAAGAGCTTAGTGGTGAGCTGGCAAAACCGTTAACAGATTTATTTAACCAATCATTAGTAACAGGAGTCGTCCCGGAAGATTGGAAATTGGCTAATGTCGTGCCCATTCACAAGAAAGGTAGTAGGGAGGAATCGAGCAACTATAGACCAGTGAGTCTGACATCAATAGTAGGCAAATTAATGGAAACCCTATTAAAGGATAGGATTGTGGAACATCTAAAATCCCATGGATTGCAAGATGAAAAACAACATGGGTTTACTTCAGGGAGATCATGTCAAACAAATCTTATAGATTTTTTTGACTGGGTGAATAAAATAATAGACGGTGGAGGTGCAGTAGACATCGCATATCTAGATTTTAGTAAGGCTTTTGACACTGTCCCACATAGAAGACTTATCAATAAACTGCAGTCATTGAGCATGGACTCCCATATTGTTGAGTGGATTAGGCAGTGGCTGAGTGACAGACAACAGAGGGTGGTAGTCAATGGAGAACATTCAAAACAAGGTCATGTTACCAGTGGGGTTCCACAGGGATCTGTACTGGGACCGATTTTGTTTAATATCTTCATAAGTGATATTGCAAAAGGCCTCGCTGGTAAGGTTTGTCTTTTTGCTGATGACACAAAGATAGGTAACAGGGTTGATGTTCCTGGAGGGAAACGCCAAATGGAAAAGGATTTAGGAAAACTAGAAGAATGGTCAGAACTCTGGCAACTGAAATTTAATGTGGATAAGTGCAAGATAATGCACCTGGGGCGTAAAAACCCAAGGGCAGAATATAGAATATTTGACACAGTCCTGACCTCAGTATCTGAGGAAAGGGATTTAGGAGTAATTATTTCAGAAGACTTAAAGGTGGGAAGACAATGTAATAGAGCAGCACGAAATGCCAGCAGAATGCTTGGATGTATAGGGAGAGGTATAAGCAGTAGAAAGAGTGAAGTGCTTATGCCGCTGTACAGAACACTGGTGAGACCTCACTTGGAGTATTGTGCGCAGTACTGGAGGCCATATCTCCAGAAGGATATAGATACTCTAGAGAGAGTTCAGAGAAGAGCTACTAAACTAGTACATGGATTGCAGGATAAAACTTACCAGGAAAGGCTAAAGGACCTTAATATGTATAGCTTGGAAGAAAGAAGAGACAGAGGGGATATGATAGAAACTTTTAAATACATAAAGGGAATCAACTCGGTAAAGGAAGAGAGCATATTTAAAAGAAGAAAAACTACCACAAGAGGAAACAGTTTTAAATTAGAGGGGCAAAGGTTTAAAAGTAATATAAGGAAGTATTACTTTACTGAGAGAGTAGTGGATGCATGGAATAGCCTTCCTGCAGAAGTGGTAGCTGCAAATACAGTGAAGGGGTTTAAGCATGCATGGGATAGGCATAAGGCCATCCTTCATATAAGATAGGGCCGGGGGCTATCCATAGTATTCAGTATATTGGGCAGACTAGATGGGCCAAATGGTTCTTATCTGCCGACACATTCTATGTTTCTATGTTTCACCTATGTAAATTTTGCCGCACGGGCATTTGAGTAAGTACACTACAAAGGCCGAATTGCATGTGAAAAAGCCTTTCACGGGAAAGCTTTTTCCTGATTGGGGGTGATGAAAATTGGTACCTTTTTGTACATTGCTACATTGTTGGCAGTGAATGCATGGGAAGGTCCCTGTTTTTTGTGTTGTGAGGAACCTCACAAGAGATCGGGTGCTGCCAGGCAGCAGGGGGCAGTTATGTACACAGTTCTTAGTATATTCTAACTTGAAGCGTCCCCATCACCATGGGAACGCCTCTGTGTTAGAATATACTGTCGGATCAGAGTTTTCACGATAGTAAAAACTCAGATCTGAAAAAGTTGTTATGCAGACGGATCCGCACTGAACGGATACCATCGTTTGCATTTATAGGTGCGGATCCGTCTGTGCAGATACCAGACGGATCTGCACCTAGCGCAGGTGTGAAAGTATCCTAATATAGGGACTCCTGACTTTACATTGAAAGTCAATGGGGGACGGATCCGTTTACAATTGCACCAATATTGTGTCAATGTAAACGGATCCGTCCCCATTGACAATGTAAACGGATCCGTTCGGCTCTGCACCGCCAGGCAGACACCAAAACGCGCCAGCAGTCTCAGCACCACGTGGCACTGCCAGTCGTCTCAGACACCAGTCAGCGTCAGCTGTTTCAGCCATCAGCTGCAGTCTCAGCACCACCAGTCAGTGCCAGCAGTTCGTGCCAGCCATCTCAGGCACCAGTCACAGTGCCCACAGTCTCAGCACCACCAGTCAGTCCTAGCAGTCAGTGCCAGCTGTATCAGCCACCAGTCACAGTGACAGCAGTCTCAGCACCACCAGTCAGTGCCAAGCGTATTAGTCACCAGTCACAGTGACAGTGGTTTCAGCACCACCAGTTAGTGCCAGCTCTATCAGCCACCAGTCACAATGCCAGTGGTCTCAGCACCACCAGTCAGTGCCAGCCATATCAGCCACCAGTCACAGTGACAGCAGTCTCAGCACCACGTGGCACTGCCAGTCGTCTCAGCCACCAGTAAGTGCCAGCTGTTTCAGCCATCAGCTGCAGTCTCAGCACCACCAGTCCGTGCCAGCCATCTCAGGCACCAGTCACAGTGCCCACAATCTCAGCACCACCAGTCAGTGCCAGCAGTCAGTGCCAGCAATCAGTGCCAGCAGTATCAGCCAATAGTCACAGTGCCAGTGCTCTCAGCACCACCAGTCAGTGCCAGCCGTATCAGCCACCAGTCACAGTGCCAGTGGTCTCAGCACTACCAATCAGTGACAGCTGTATCAGTCACCAGTCATAGTGCAAGTGGTCTCAGCACTACCAGTCAGTGCCAGCAATCAGTGCCAGCAGTATCAGCCACCAGTCACAGTGCCAGTGCTCTCAGCACCACCAGTCAGTGCCAGCCGTATCAGCCACCAGTCACAGTGCCAGTGGTCTCAGCACCACCAGTCAGTGACAGCTGTATCAGTCACCAGTCACAGTGCCAGTGGTCTCAGCACCACCAGTCAGTGGCAGTCATATCAACCACCAGTCACAGTGCCTGCAGCTACATATAAGTCAGTATTACAGTAAGAGAAAATATTATCTATACTAATAAAAGCCCTGTGTACGTGCTCAGGGCTGGTGTCCGTGCGTGTGTGCCGATTATAGAAGTGTGCATGCGCAGCGGACGGACACACACACACACACACAGGCCAATCCAGGTCGCAGAGCCGGGATCGGGGGCACAGCGACGGGACAGCAGCGCTCAGGGAGGAGGACACCGGGAGCCGGGCACAGCGGCTTTCAGAGTTATACTCTGCCCGGAGCACACGGGGAGCCGTCCACACTGAGAGCCGGCTATCTTACTCATTATGCCACACTGCACATGCGCCCGCTTCCCCACACGCGCAGTGCGGCCAGACGCCGCTCCATCGGAACACACTCCACGAACACTACATGTGCAGCATCCTATTGTAATGGGAGCGGGGGGCAGTCACTGTATTGCACCTGCCCCGCTCACTTACTACATGGTGAGGCAGGAGGCCTGGGGGGCGGCCAGGCACTGGTAGCGTAACTCACTAAGTGACGCCCCTGCTCCGCCCACTGCATGAATGAAGCAGTCGGCGCAGGCGCATGACGTAGTGAGTTACGCTGCCAGTGCCTGGCCGCCGCCCGGCCTCCTGCCTCACCATGTAGTAAGTGAAGAAGTGAAGATCGTTATTATTATTACAGTTATTCAAAGTATTACTACTCTGAGCGGGGCCGGTGAAATACAGTGACTGCATCGGGCCCCGCTGCCATTACATTTAGACTAAACAGCAACACTGTTATGGGGGGATCTGTGGATGACACATAGCATAAGATGCTATGTGTCATCCACAGATACCCCCATAACAGTGTTACCCACAGACCCCAATAAGTGTCAGCCACAGACCAGCCCCATAACAGTGTCATCCACAGATACCCCCATAACAGTGTCAGCCACATATACCCCCATAACAGTGTCAGCCACAGACCCCAATAAGTGTCAGCCACAGACCAGCCCCATAACAGTGTCAGCCACAGCGCCCCCATAAGAGTGCCATCCACAGATCCCCCATAACAGTGCAATCCACAGATCCCCCCATAACAGTGCCATCCACAGATCCCCCCATAACAGTGTCATCCACAGATCCCCCCATAACAGTGTCATCCACAGATCCCCCCATAACAGTGCCATCCACAGATCCCCCCATAACAGTGCCATCCACAGATCCCCCCATAACAGTGCCATCCACAGATCCCCCCATAGCAGTATCATCCACAGATACCCCCATAACAGTGCCATCCACAGATACCCCCATAACAGTGTCATCCACAGATTCCCCCATAACAGTGCCATCCACAGATCCTCCATCACAGTGCCAGCACTACTGTTCTAGCGGCCGTTATTGTAACGGGCTTAATGTCTAGTTAACTATAACTAGGTCCGGGGGTGATACAGACGCGATCTGGCAAATATGCAGAGACAAATACTGCTGCAAGCAACGTTTTCTTGTCTGGCCGATTCCCGGCATTCTATGGCAGAACAGCCTGCCGGAACATATAGAAAGCTTGATGGGTCCCTTGGGTATCAGCTGACCAGGAAATTTCCCTGTGGGATCTATGGCCAGTCCACCCCTGTAAGAAAGAGAAATAAATATTTGCTCTGTGGCCCCTGGCTCTCTTCTTCTACACGTAGGTTATGTATTCTCTTGATTACCCTTTATAAGCCAGAAGAAAAAGCTGCTAAGAAAGGACAGGTCTTATACAGGTCGCCCTAAACTATCTATGTTGGCCATTCAATGCACTAGACCACCAACGATAATAGGTATGAACCTTTTAAGCCATTTTAGCCCCATGGCTATTGTAAGAATTTTATTACTTATCAATATTGGGGGTAGAGAGAATGGTAATTTAGCATCTCTATAATAGGCATCAACACACTTGGAAGTCCCCCTTTACTAATGCTTCATTAGCCCCTGAGGAGTGAAAATCTGTATAAAACTGTAATATCAAAATTCAAAAAGGAAAGTTTAAAGAGGGTTTCCAGGACTTGAATATTGGTGGAATATCATTAGAAAAGGCCATCCACTGGTGTGGATTTATTTCTGTAGCTGCATTGTTGCTTTTACTTTTTTGTTAAGAGAAAACATATGAAGGATTTTCCTGCAGCGGTGACAACATGATCAATGGAGAAACCCTTCTGCTTTCAGCACCTCATCATTACTCTGTTAAAATTAATGACAGCTGGGAGTTATGTTACAGTCAAAGTTCAGATTTAACGACTGCTATAAAGTCTGTGTGACAAAGCTGGCTGAATGGTATATGTCTGTTTTATGTTTTTTTTAATACTTTGGCTGTGGAATGTATGCAATATATGCAGAACAATCAGTTTGCCCTCTTTAGAATAGTTCCCCACTTTCAACAATCGCTATATGTTGTAAGGGTGTCATGAGAGTAAACTTATCACAAAGTGTCCTCCTGCTGGGACCAACAGAAATCATCTGTGGGTAAACACGTCAGTAAGGCCTATTTATATGGGTAGAATGGACAGGCAATTATCAGGAACAAACCATTCATTCCTGATAATTACCTGCTCATCATAGAAGGTGAGAGCTGCAATTACCGTATTTTTCCCCCTAAAAGTAGGAGGAAAATGGCAGTGCGTCTTATGGGGCGAATGCTGCTGTTTACACTGACACACTGCCGACCGCATGCTGCACAGAGCGTCCGGCGGTGTATCAGTGGGGAGGGAGGAGGGGCTGGGGGCCGGCATCTAGTTTTGTAATGGCAGCGGGGCCCGGTGCAGTCACTGTATTCTATTGCACCGGGCCCCGCTCTCTGTACTAATCGTATCTACGGTAACTGCATGCAATGTTTAACTATAGAATAAACTCACCTAAAGAATTATTAGGAACACCTGTTCTATTTCTCATTAATGCAATTATCTAGTCAACCAATCACATGGCAGTTGCTTCAATGCATTTAGGGGTGTGGTCCTGGTCAAGACAATCTCCTGAACTCCAAACTGAATGTCAGAATGGGAAAGAAAGGTGATTTAAGCAATTTTGAGCGTGGCATGGTTGTTGGTGCCAGACGGGCCGGTCTGAGTATTTCACAATCTGCTCAGTTACTGGGATTTTCACGCACAACCATTTCTAGGGTTTGCAAAGAATGGTGTGAAAAGGGAAAAACATCCAGTATGCGGCAGTCCTGTGGGCAAAAATGCCTTGTGGATGCTAGAGGTCAGAGGAGAATGGGCCGACTGATTCAAGCTGATAGAAGAGCAACGTTGACTGAAATAACCACTCGTTACAACCGAGGTATGCAGCAAAGCATTTGTGAAGCCACAACACGCACAACCTTGAGGCGGATGCGCTACAACAGCAGAAGACCCCACCGGGTACCACTCATCTCCACTACAAATAGGAAAAAGAGGCTACAATTTGCACAAGCTCACCAAAATTGGACTGTTGAAGACTGGAAAAATGTTGCCTGGTCTGATGAGTCTCGATTTCTGTTGAGACATTCAAATGGTAGAGTCCGAATTCGGCGTAAACAGAATGAGAACATGTATCCATCATGCCTTGTTACCACTGTGCAAGCTGGTGGTGGTGGTGTAATGGTGTGGGGAATGTTTTCTGGGCACACTTTAGGCCCCTTAGTGCCAATTGGGCATTGTTTAAATGCCACGGGCTACCTGAGCATTGTTTCTGACCATGTCCATCCCTTCATGACCACCATGTACCCATCCTCTGATGGCTACTTCCAGCAGGATAATGCACCATGTCACAAAGCTCGAATCATTTCAAATTGGTTTCTTGAACATGACAATGAGTTCACTGTACTAAAATGGCCCCCACAGTCACCAGATCTCAACCCAATAGAGCATCTTTGGGATGTGGTGGAATGGGAGCTTCGTGCCCTGGATGTGCATCCCTCAAATCTCCATCAACTGCAAGATGCTATCCTATCAATATGGGCCAACATTTCTAAAGAATGCTATCAGCACCTTGTTGAATCAATGCCACGTAGAATTAAGGCAGTTCTGAAGGCAAAAGGGGGTCCAACACCGTATTAGTATGGTGTTTCTAATAATTCTTTAGGTGAGTGTATGTTCGATCCAGCAGCCTGTACTTACGACGGCAGGAGGCTGGGTGGGCGGGCACTTTGTGAATGAAGCAGGCGGCGCGGGCACGTGACGTAGTGAGTTACGCTGCCAGTGCCCTCCTGCCCGCCCAGCCTCCTGCCTCCTGCTGTCATAAGTACAGGCTGCTGGATCGAACATATTCTATAGTTAAACATTGCCTGCAGTTACCGTTACAGTGAGCGGGGCCCGGTGCAATAGAATACAATGACTGCACTGGGCCCCCGCTGCCATTAAAAAACTAGTGTAGATGCCAGCCCCCACCCCCTGTATTGGGGGTCATTCACAGTGGCTGACACTGTTATGGGGGGGATCTGTGTATGACAAATAGCATAAAATGCTATTTATCTGTCATCCACAGATCCCCCCCCATAGCAGTGTCATGCCATCCACAGATGCCCCCATAACAGTGCCATCCACAGCCGCTCATAACAGTGCCATCCACAGACCCCCATAACAGTGCCATCCACAGACCCCCATAACAGTGTCATCCACAGATCCCCCATAATAGTGTCATTCACAGGCTACCATTAGTTCAAAGCCCACCAAAAGCACACCTTTTGGTTCAAAATATTTTTTTTCTTATTTTCCTCCTCAAAAACCTAGGTGCGTCTTATGGGCCGGTGCGTCTTATAGGGCGGAAAATACGGTAGAGCAATTTAGCTAATATAGTGCTATAATCTTCTTTGTCTAATAGTTGTAATTTTTTTCTCATCTGAAGTTCAGAACTATTGAAAAAAAAAATTATAGCACTATATTAGCTAAATTGCTCTATATTCTTTTTTTTTTTTTTTTTTCGAATATTCACTATATTGCTATATATGCTTGTTTTAGAATATTACGAATATTCAAGAAAACGAATATATTTGATATAGTGCTATATATTAGTTTTTTAGAATATTCATCATTTTTCCCATTTAAAGTCATGATTCCTCCCTGCTTCTTGCTTGTGGGCCAATGAGTCATTGGCCCACAAACATGAAGCAGGGAGGAATCATGTTTTTACTCGGCAATTGAAAAATTCATGATATATATATATCACTATATTCTAAATATTCGCAAATTTTCGAAGTACCTAAATTCGCAATTCGAATATTCGTGATCAACACTAATAGGGAGGAGAAGCAGGCAGAACTCGCAGTGCACTGGAGGCAAAAAGCAGACTGCAAATGTATCTGGAGAGAGCCATCCACCATGCACGGTCACATCTTGTGCTCCCAGGACGCCGGCACATGGCTCCACAGTGTGGGCTTCTTTTAACGTGTCAGCTGCTGATAATATTACCATCTGCAGCCTGTGCTGTCAACGCATAAGTCGCGATAAGCCCAACACTCTCCTAGGGACGACTGCCTTAAAAAGGCACCTGGCCTTCCATCACCGAGCCCAGTGGGAGCAACGCCGTCAGAACCCACAAAGCCACACTCCCGGCACTCCACGTCCTGCCTCTTCTCCTTCTCCTCTCTCCTCCCATTTGCCCTCCACTCCACCTTCCACCGTGCCGTCGTTGCGTTCATCTGGCTTCCGTGCCCCAAATGTTCGAGCGTAAAAAGTTGATGACGCCGGATAACCCTCTTGCCCAACGGCTGACTGCTGGCTTGTCGGAACTGCTAGCCCGCTAACTGCTGCCATATAAATTGGTGGATTCGGAGGCCTTTAGAAAATTTGTGGCCAATGGCACACCGCAATGGAAAGTCCCCGGAAGGAAATATTTCTCCCAAAAGGGCATCCCAGAGCTATATGGCCACGTTCAGCGGAAAGTGAATATATATACACACAGTGCCAAGATACATCTGACCACAGACACATGGTCTAGCAAACACGGGCAGTGAAGGTACACAACTTTTACTGCCCACTAGAGATCTTGGAGTAGGCAGCAACAGCGGGGACCACCCTCCTTGGGCTGATATGGGAACTGTTGTCAGACCGCTGGGTGGTGGCCATTGCTACCTCCTCTTCCTCATCCGATGCCAAGAATGGCTGGGGGTGGTGGTGTCTTTGTGGGTGCACACGGCAGAGAGTGAGGAGGGTGCATATACAGAGGATGAAGAGGGTGCAGAAGCGGAAGGCTCAGTGAGCCACTCAACCAACTCTGGTGCATCCTTTGAAGTAATCGCACGCACCGTCTCCAACTTCCCACTTAGGCTCCATGCTGGTGCACCTGCCCGACCCCTACCACCCCTGTGGAATTTCCTGCCTCTTCCTTTGCCTGTCATTTTCAAAATGACCACTGTGACAAAGTCCCTATAGAAGAGCAGTATTTGTGGAAGCAGGTATATAGAACCCCTTAATTAGTTATTTTGGGGGCAACTGATATATCACACCAGTTGCAATTAGTTGTTCCAATGACGTTTGTCCCTCTGTTTAGCTGCGGTATCTCAGCAGAACCGCTCACAAATGCTGCACAATACAAATGCACTATATAGAAATTATATTCTAGGTATATCGCACCCCTGCCTCAATCAGATTTTTTTGGAGGCAACTATTATATCACACTAGTTGCAATTAGTTGTTCCAATGGCGTTTGTCCCTCTGTATAGCTGTGGTATCTCAGCAGAACCGCACAAAAATGCTGCACAATACAAATGCACTATATAGAAATTATATTCTAGGTATAGCGCTCCCCTTCCTCAATCTGATTTTTTTGTAGGCAACTGGTATATCAGACCAGTTGCAATTAGTTGTTCCAATGGCGTTTGTCCTTCTGTATAGCAGCGGTATCTCAGCAGAACCGCACACAGATGCTGCACAATACAAATGCACTATATAGAATTTCTATCATAGGTATATCACACCCCTGCCTCAATCAGATTTTTTGGGGGGCAACTGTTATATCACACCAGTTGCAATAAGTGTTCCAATGGCGTTTGTCCCTCTGCATAGCTGCGGTATCTCAGCAGAACCGCACACAAATGCTCCACAATTCAAATGCACTATATAGAAATTATATTCTAGGTATATCACACCCCTGCCTCAATCACATTTTTTGGGGGGCAACTGGTATATCACACCAGTTGCAATTAGTTGTTCCAATGGCGTTTGTTCCTCTGTATAGCTGCGGTGTCTCAGCAGAACCACACATAAATGCTGCACAATACAAATGCACAATATAGAATTTATATCATAGGTATATCGCACCCCTGCCTCAATCAGATTTTTTGGGGGGCAACTGTTATATCACACCAGTTGCAATTAGTTGTTCCAATATTGTTTGTCCCTCTGTATAGCTCCGGTATCTCAGCAAAACCGCACACAAATGCTGCACAATACAAATGCACTATATAGAAATTATATTATAGGTATATCAAAACCTTGCCTCAATTAGATTTTTTGGGGGGCAACTGTTATATCACGCCAGTTGCAATTAGTTGTTCCAATATTGTTTGTCCTTCTGTATAGCTGCGGTATCTCAGCAAAACCGAACACAAATCTGCACAATACAATTGCACTATATAGAAATTATATTATAGGTATATCAAAACCTTGCCTCAATTAGATTTTTTGGGGGGCAACTGTTATATCACACCAGTTGCAATTAGTTGTTCCAATATTGTTTGTCCTTCTGTATAGCTGCGGTATCTCAGCAAAACCGAACACAAATCTGCACAATACAATTGCCCTATATAGAAATTATAGGTATATCAAACTCCTGCCTCAATCATATTTTTGGGGGGGGGCATCTGACATACCACACCAGTTGCAATTAGTTGTTCCAATAGCGTTTGTCCCTCTTTATAGCTGCAGAACCGCACACAACTGCTGCACAATACAAATGCACTATAATATACTTTCTATGTTAAAAAGAATAGTATAAGTATATTACACCCCTGGTATGTCACACCTATCAATAGCGCACCTATACCAGTCCTTAAAATAACTTTTGTGGCCCTATTAGCTAGCATTTGGTGTCTCTAACAGTCTGTCCCTACACCACACAGCAACTTGTCCCTACACTGGCAAAATACTGAATGTAAAATGGCGACCAGATTGGGTTTATTTATAGGGTAAGGTGTGTGTCCATGTGCTGAAACGTCTCAATTGGCTGTCCTGTTCCACATGATGGATTTGTCATGGGTCAAAGTTCTGCACAATGCAAAGAATATGGTGCCGGCGGACATCGCCATATGTTCGCCTATTCGGCGAACAGCGAACGAGCAAAGTTTGCCACGAATCGTCTCCCAGGGGAACCGCAAGGCCATCTCTAATGAGGAATCGGTCCTGTCAAACTAATCTAATCAGTTTCTTGGAGGAGGTAGATTCTAGACTGAACCGGGGTGAGTCAATGAATGTCATATATCTTGACTTCTCCAAAGTATTTGATACTGTGCCACATAATAGGTTAGTATATGAAATGTAAATGCTTGGATTTCAGAAATATGTTTGTATTTGGGTAAGTAACTGGCTCAGTGATAGAAAACAGAGGGTGGTTATTAACGGTACATACCGAGATTGGGTCACCGACACTAGTGGGGTACCTCAGGGGTCAGTAAAATAGAAATTTTTGCAGATGACACTAAATTGTCTAAAGTAAGTAACATGAAAAAGGACATTATACTACTACAGATGGATCTGGATAGATTGGAGGCTTGGGCAGAGAAGTGGCAGATGATGTTTAAGACTGACAAATGTAAGGTTAGGCACATGGGAAGGAATAATACATGTCACCAGTACATACTAAATTGTAAAACACTGAGTAGCACTGACATGGAAAAGGACTTAGGAATGTTAGTAGACAGAAACTTTAACCCCTTAGTGACCACCCATACACCTTTTTGCGGCGATCACTAAGGGGCCTTAGGCTGGGCCGCAGCTTTTTTATGGCGGCCCAGTCTAAGCGCTGCACGGGGAGCGGGTACTCAGCTCTCACATGAGAGCCGAAGCCCTGCTCTAACAGCCTGGACCAGCAGGAGTGCCGATCCGGGCTGTTTAACACTTTACATGCCGCTGGCAATGGCACCCGCCGCATGTAAAGTGAAGACATAGGGAGCAGACTCGCTCTGTCTCCCATCCGCACCCCGCAAATGCGATCGCGGGGTGTCGATTTGTGTGAAGGCTGGCTGGGGTCTCTGGCACAATAAAAAAAATCCCTTAAAAAAAATTACGCTTTTTTACCATTGAAAAAAATAGCAAAAAAAAAATCTCCCCCATATGTTTGGTATTGTCACATCCGTAACGACCCGGACTACATAAATATCACGTAAATTATCCCCTACGGTGAACGTCGTTAAAAAATATATATTTTTAAAAGACAGAATTGCTAATTTATTCTTAGATGCCGCCGAAAAAAGTAATAACAAGCAATCAAAAAGTGCCATTTACTCCAAAATGATACCAATGAAAAATACAAGTCGTCCCGCAAAAATCAAGCCCTCACAAAACTCCATAAAAAAAAAAAGAAAAATGTTATGGGTCTTGAGAAGCGGCAATGCGAAACATTTTTTCTTTAAAAAAAAAGGGGTTTTATTGCAAAAAAGTAGTAAAACTGAAAAAAAACATATGTATTTGGTATCACTGTAATCGTAGTGACCCATAGAATAAAGATATTATGTTATTTATACCAAAAAAAGAACGCCATAAAATTTATAACGTAAAAACACAGTGGCAGTATTGCTGTTTTTCCCATCTCCCTCCCAGAAAGAGTTAATAAAAGTTAATCAGAAAGTTATGTGTACCACAAAATGGCGCCATTAAAAACTACAACTTGCCCTGCAAAAAACAAGCCCTCAAAGCTATATAGATGGAAAAATAAAAAAGTTATAGCTCTTGGAATGCGACTATGAAAAAAGGAAGAAAAACACTTGGTCACTAAGGCCCAAAGCAGGCTAGTCACTAAGGGGTTAAAAAACAGTGTCAGGCAGCTGCTGCCAGGGCCACTAAGATTATGGGATGCATCAAAAGGGGCATAGATGCACATGATGAGAACATAGTCCTGCCACTTTACAAATCACTAGTCAGACTAGAAAGGGATGAGCACTTAATAAGCTTTGCTTCTAATGCCACGCGAAATCCCCTATAGACTGCTGAGACATCAATATACAACACAGCCTAGAAATTAATACCAACATTATAATAATGTCATTTTTATAAGACACAGCTTGGAATAAAGGTAATCCCTATTGTGAAATCTGGACAATAGAACAAAGCCTATAAACAAACAGAAACCCTATTGTGACATAATTGTGCTAGTAAAAGACCTAGAAAAAAAAACAATCACTGTGGCTTTAGAAAAATAGAACACAGCCTATGAATAACACAAACACGATTATAATGTAATCATGATAAAAGAAAGCCCACAAATGACAACAGCATAATATAACACAGTTTTTGTCTATGTTCTTAGGCTGTTTTGTAAATCAGACAGGTTGCTCCAAGTAATGCTTGAGTTGATGGGCTGGCCTCCTAGATTTAGTAATAAATATCTACAAACCATTTAGTCCCTTCATGTAGACTCCAGGAGGATTTATTAAAGTCGTATGAAACTATACCTACAATATTCCTTGAGCAATAACTACAATTAATTTGAAAACTATATTAACCCCTTAATGACCAGCCTGTTTTGGACCTTAATAATTTATTCATCATTGCCTTCCTAGAGCTATAACGTCTTTATTTTTTCTGACTATGTAGCCATATGAAGTCTTGTTTTTTTGCAGGACAAGTTGTAGTTTTGAATGGCGCCATTTTTGGGTACACATAACTTACTGATTAACTTTATTAACTATTTTTGGGAGGGAGATGGGAAAAAAACTATACTGCTTCTAAGTTTTTAGGTTATAAATTTTGCAGCATTCATTTTTTGGCATAAATAACATGATATATTTATTCTGTTGGTCAGTACAATGAAGTGAAAATTTATTTTAATGTCAGTGCTATACTGATATCCACCAGCAGGCTGCACTAGAGAGGCATGGCCTGCTAGGACACACTGGAGGCAGGCCTGGGGCCTTTGCTAGGCCCTGGCCTGCAGCACTGACATCAACACCTCACAATCTCAAGTCTGCTCTCTCTGTAACCATTTGCATGCCGTGGACGCTATTGCCCACAGGATGTAAGGAGTTGAGTGGCCTGGACTGGGGCTCCTGCTGGTCCAGGCTGTTGGAGCAGGAGCGTAGCTCTGATATCAAAGCTGCGTCCATTGTCTCTGCAGCACTTAGACTTGGGCACTGTAAAATGGTGGTGGCCCAGCCTAAGGCCTCTTAGTGACTGTTGTAAAAAGGCTTATTGGTGGTCACTAAGGGGCTAATATCTTTATTATAAACATATCAAAGGCACAATTCATCACAGAAATTTTAAAGGAACAATACAATAAAAAAATATTTTATCTTATATTAACAATCTGTGTGAATATACTATGTAATTATTTTTTTTTATTTTTACATAAAACTGGTACATGGTTCTCAGAATATGTTTTTTGAAGTCTCTAAATGTATTCTACTTCCTCCCCTGGTACTTTAACTTCCTCCTTTGGACTTTTAGCACAGCAAAAAGCCTTGCTTGACTTTCTCAGTCAGACCATTCACTGTGACTAGAGAGGGAAGGGGATGAGTGACTCAATTAGAACATCACATGTTATGCTCATCAGCGGAATTCTCTTCTGTGGACATCTTTATCTAGACCTATGAAGAGAGCAATTGAGATGCCATATAGTAATCCCAATTCTACAATCTACAACGTTTGTGTGCAAGAGGCCTTAATGAAGCATTTACACAATCTGGGACGGCAAAGGTTTTTCCCCTTGGCCTTTGTGTTCAGTTATCGCCCATTATCCTGTTATCATCACTTTCAGTGTGTGACACTTTAGAGGATTATCCAGTAATTAGAGAGCTCGCTGTTTACACCAGTATGCCACTCTGTTGTCTCGGGGGATTAGCAGCTGTGTGTAATCTCCACCCTGCTAATAGGTAGTAGACTGGTCACATCTGCCAAGAAAATCACAAACGTATTGTATGAAGTACTTAGGTATAGAAGTTTGTATGAAATATTAAATTACCACCTTTTAAGGCCAGCTTAGTGTTAGGACTCATACAAATTATAGCTTTAAACAGGCTGTAAGTTGTACAGAACTTCATTATGGAACTCATAGAGGAGTTCTCAAAAACGTCAAAAAGACTATCAAGTTCAGGGGTCAGCAGCTTTCAGCAATCCAGCTGTTGTGAAAAGACAATTCTCAGCATGTGCCATTTATTTCTATGAGCGTTTTGAGAAGAGCAGAGGCAACAACTGGAGAGCCCGAGGTTGCCTACCCCTGATCTAGATAACGCTCCTGTTACTGATAGATTCAGCAGACAGTTGTCAGGAAGGAAGCATTCCTTCCCATTAATTGCCTGCTCATCAGTGGAGGAGATCTCTGCATTTACATGCCGTAATCGCCTCCACATTATGCAGGAGGAGCAATCACTAATGCCATCGCTTGTCCCCATACAGAATCATTGCTTGCCGACACCAGAGCGTGTTTAGTCAGCACGATCTGCTACCAGAAAAACGCCGATTTAGGTAACCTCACAAATGAGCATATTACCCGGTGAACGAGCATTTCTCTTGTTCAGTGGGTAATCGGCGGCACCTTTACACTAGAAGATAATCGCCAATAAGCATTCGTATAAAGGCTTGTTAAAGAGGACCTTTACCGGCCCTGACATTATCATGTAACTAGCTGGCAGTGTAGAGCATACTGAAGGTATGTTACAGTGCTTACTATGTTTCCTATGCGCTGCTCCGTTCGCCCGATGTGCCCCTGTACTGGTTTCGCGCCTGGTATGTAAATTCATACCATCAGTACAGGGAGGAGGATACGGGAAACCAGCATGGGGGCACAGTGGGAGTACAGAGCAGCGCATAGGGAAAATAGTAAGCAATCTCATATGCCATGAGTATGCCCTACACTGCCAGCTTTTTACATGATGATGTCAGGACCAGTGAAAGGTCCTCTTTAATGATTATCTGGCCGATTCTCGTCCAGTGTAAAGGGGGCTTAACTGAGAGACTGCTCAGTAGTGTTTCCCTGATGTATATACATGTATAAATACTCTCCTAAAGATAGAAACTGCAACACCCAGAAGGAACAGTCATGGAATTATGAAATCACAGGATCAATAGACATGTTAATGATATGTAAATAGTAAAAAATGGCAATGTGTTAAAAAATGTCAATTTATTCAGTAACTAGTATGAGCGCCAAGTGCAGAAATATATGCACTAACATGCCTTGGTATGCTGTCAGTGAGGTTATTAATGGGTGTCTGAGGAATGTTCTGTCACACTAAATGCACTTGGGCACAGAAATCATCTAGATCCGCTGCTACCTTTGCAATTGCTGACCATTGACGTCCCAGATGTGCTCAATGGGAGATAAGTACAGAGACACTACTCAGAGTAGCAGAAGTAACATGCAGCCTGGTGTTGACCTGTTGAAAAACAGATCCTGGGACACTTTGGAGAAATGCCATACCACTGGTTCCACAGGACTGAATTCAGCAGGAAGGAGAAGTGTAAGTCCTTCCATTATATAGTATTTTCCATTCATTTTAAATCCACTTCTGACTTTGGCTCAAAAAACTGCATGAAAAACTGGCACAAAAATGAAGCTTTTTCTCAAAAATCCCCTATGACATGATTTCATTTTGATGCAAAAAAAATCACAGCACAAATTATTTTTGATTAAATGGGTTGTATGAGATTAGAAAATATGTCTCCTTCCTTCCAGAAACAGCACCAGTGTTGCCCACAGGCTGTGTCTAGTATTGCATATCTGTACTATTCACTTGAAGGGAAGTCCGCTGCAACACTACACACCACCTATGGACAAGATTGGCACTGTTACTTGGATAAAGCAGTCTCATACAACCCCTTTAACAAAAACTATTAATTAAACTAGTTATCTTATAAGGAGAGGCTAAAAGTCAGGTTTGTTCAGCTTCGAATAATGATACCTTAAGGTGGCCGAACGACTATTGGGCTAACATCTATCTCTCCCGACTCTCCCATAAGCTCTTAGTTTGTCGGCGGAACCTATAGTTCTCCACTAATATGTATGAGGGTCTTTAAATGTGATGTTATTTAAATGTGTAGATATACCCTATGTGTGAGTAACACAAAGAACCGGCACAGAATATTTTCTTTCCCAAAGACTTTACAAAAAAACTGCGGACATACCGGTACATTATGTTTGCAAGAAGGGTGATAATAGGCATCAGTACAGGAAAGGAATCTTTACAGTTAGCGCAGTAAAACTATTTAATGCCCTACCCCCAAAAGACAGTAATGGCAGTAATCAGCATTGAAAAAAAGGGTCTACATCCTTATCTAATGGCAAATGGCATTGAGGGTTGTAATTAATTATGTATAATTGATCTGAGAAAGGCCCAACTTGATGGCCCTGTGTCTTGTTTCAACCTATACAACTAAGTAGATGACAGGAAATAACACAAACTACAACCTTTTTTTTGTAAAATAATTTTATACTAAGAAAGTTTTGTTCACAATACAAACATAGGCATACATTAGAATCCACCATTTTCTTTTTTCCTGTGTAGTACAATGGTTTTCCTTAAAATTAGAGCAAATAAAGGATGATTCTTAAAATTCATATCTACTCCAGTGAAGGGAAAAAAAAGTCATGCCAAATGGAGTCACTAAACACCTTCTCTTGTCATCTTGTTACCAGAAGTTCTGTCAATTATCGTAATAGGTTTACACTTGTATAGGACCTTCAGTGACTTCTACAGATCCACCATGGCAGTAGAACTGTGCCTAAAACTTTGTTCCCTCAAACATCTATTATGAATGTAAAATTTATGGAATTGAAACACCCAAATAAAGACATGAGCCTTGTCAGTGTGTCGCCCCAAAGTTTCACCAAACCAACTTTCATAGACAATGCATGACACACTACGGGAAACCAGTAACAGCGATAACCATGTATTTTTAGTGAATAAACTACAAATCTGCATGTAGGACTTTTTATAACCAGTCTAAACTTAAGATACTTGAGGTAGGTTATGTTCCAATAGAATAAATTAGTATTCTTGGCACACAAAGTGTTGGCAAAAATTAGGAAGCTCCATTGAAAAACTTCTGAAAACCATAAAAAGAAGTTCTCTATTGTTTCTGAGCACTGCACTCAGCTTTACAATAGAGTGCACTTCAATTCAAATATCTTAAATTTAGACAATACACAATTCATATATAATATATATTGTTCTTACAGTATATAACAGTGAATTCCTCAATTAATTTAGGCGCTTGGCTCCCTTTAACGTCTATGGGTTTGGTTAATTTCATGGTTAACCCTGCCTAATGTCCAGGATGTGAAATATCTTTATAAATATCTGTTTCCACATGCATGTCCACATTCCCTGTTAGCCTATTCGTAAGTCACATATATTCCTTCCTGTAAACTTCCCACTTGGTTTAAACAATAAATATAGGGATTCTTAAGGATGAACCATGACCTATTCAAGCAGAATCAATGGCACAGGATGAAAGTCAACTCCATGTCACAATTGTATACAATGGTTGCAAGTGCACATCTCAAACCAGGAAGTTCTTAAGCATTGCAGTAATGCACTCATCAATTCAAACTCAGGTGGCTTTGGTTTGGCTTCAACCAAACCTCACTGCGAAGAACATAAAATAGTGCCCATGAAATGTTAAAAAAAAAACAGTACACAAAAATGAAAAAAAAAAAGAACTGAACAGATGATCAGTAGATACGCATAGTAAGTATATCTTTGGTTTGACCAATTTGCTGCATGGTGTCTTCACACTGCTTTTCTGTGTACTCCCTACAGTGAAATCTTTGAAGACCTAAAGCTGTTCATTTCATTTTTTTTATATATTTTCTAAAAAACGACTGTTAAGTCCATGCAGTAGTGGCTTATACGAGCACATTCAGTTCAGATGAAACTCCAATAAACAGTCTCTAGGACCCTTAAATGCCCATTTTTTCTTTTGTTTATAGGGACGTATCAGGCATTCACATCTGCACACCCACCATTCTATTGCTGGAAATGTTAGAAATACCAATCTTATCATCATTCCAATTTCACACAATTCCACTTATTGCATTTAAAAGATGAGATCCACCCATAAAATACTGATACGATTCACATTCTGGCCTTCTTCGGGAGTGCTGGGAGGGACATGCTGGATGTGGGTTGCCAGTTAAGTACATTTTGTCATTTTCATGGCACAAAAAAATCCACCGAGGCAAAAAGTTTGCTTGTCAATACAAAAAAATATATATGTCTCTTTTTCATTTTTGTTTTAGGCACTGAATTTGTGACACCAGTGTAAGAGTCACTGTACATTTCTTTCAATACTTTACAATAGTCCAGCTGGTCGATACAAAACATCTTCAGCAATTCGTCTTCATGGCAGGCCAGTCTCTCATTATTTCTACTGGGGTTGATGTGCCACTATAGGAATCCCATAATTTAAGTATTTTACACATACTTGAAAATAAAAGCAGAATTTCAATTGGTCTTTTAATTCTACTCAACAAGACATCACCAGGCCCAGATGGCAAAGTTTAATCAGATCTTGGCTATTTTCTGAAAAATATACATTTTCTTGGCAAGTAGAACTGCTTAAGAGTTATTAAGTCACATTAAATACCACTTTCTGACTTCCATATTACTTCACAAATCCATGATGGAGATTTAATGCACACACACTTAAGGCCAGATAGTGCACGAAACCTCCCACACAGTAGAATTTGCTTTCCGATACTCCCTGATATGTTAAATATGACATTTTAGTCTTAGTAGCTGGCCACATAACACAAGGCTGAAAGGTGAACCAGATTAAAATACTGTGCAAGCCTACAATTTGCAAAAAATAAAGATTTAGTGGGCTAAAAATGGTGGCTATAGCTACAAGGTTTCGTCCACAGAAAGTGCAGGAGTTACATTTCAGTGGGGTCAAAGAAGCTGGATTAAAAAAAAAAAAAAAAGTGAAAAGAGGAGTGTTTATACAAGTCTCCTATCCCACTCAGTCTTCCACACCTTACTCTTAAATTGGTGCCGTACCGTGAACTGATGCACTTGGCAGCAACACAATGTAAAAAATAAAAATAACATTAAAAATTAAACAAAAACACCTTATGACAGCTGCGGCTTCTACATGGTTTCCACAGTTTGGAAACTGTTTCACACACAAACATATATTTATATTTATATATATAGATATTTATATATATATTCCTTTTGGCTCAAAACATTACACAGAAGGTTCTGTTAGGGTGAGGTCTTTATGGTTTTGTGGCCCTTCCCCCTCATGTCCATGCATCCACTTAAGGGTCCCATACCCATTTTCTAAGTCTCCGTTCCCAGAAGGTTTGTGGAGAATATGAGATGCCATCAAGATTGCCAATAACAACCAAATGCAACATGGCTGAGTCATGGGGGAGGGTTCTTTATGTCTCAGTCTTTGACCAGCCTATAGATGTGATGCTGAGCTCCATGTTCACTGGTGGACACTTCAAAAACATAAGCTATGCAAAGAAGTAGTTCCTGGGTATCCCGATTTGTAACCACCTAGATAAAAGATAAAAAAGGTCAAATAAAATTATATGTCAAGGACACAATTCACAAGTATCAAATTCAGCTCATTCATATACAAGTCCTAAAAGTATATAAAGTTAACAAATGAGTAAAAAAAATATTAGATTTGATCATTTATTTTGTGAGTAAGGCTACTTTCACACTTGCGCTTGATCGGATCCGTTCTGAACGGATCCGATCATATTAATGCAGACGGAGGCTCCGTTCAGTACGGATCCGTCTGCATTAATAACTTAGAAAAATTTCTAAGTGCGAAAGTAGCCTGAGCGGATCCGTTCAGACTTTCAATGTAAAGTCAATGGGGGACGGATCCGCTTGAAGATTGAGCCATATGGTGTCATCTTCAAGCGGATCCGTTCCCATTGACTTACATTGTAAGTCTGGACGGATCCGCACGGCCAGGCGGACACCCGAACGCTGCAAGCAGCGTTCAGCTGTCCGCCTGGCCGTGCGGAGGGGAGCGGAGCGGAGGCTGAACGCCGCCAGACTGATGCAGTCTGAGCGGATCCGCATCCATTCAGACTGCATCAGGGCTGGACGGAAGCGTTCTGCTCCGCTCGTGAGCCCCTTCAAACGGAGCTCACGAGCGGACAGCAGAACGCTAGTGTGAAAGTAGCCTAAAATGATCAAATATCAAGACTGTGAGGTGTTTTCAATCAATGGGATGGCAATCAGGTATAAGTTGGCGACCTGTTTTATTTAAACAACAGATCTATCAGAGTCTGATCTTCACAATATATTTGTGAAAATGTATCAAGGCACAAACAAAAGAGATTACTGAGGACCTCAGAAGATAAGTTGTTCATGCACATCAGGCTGGAAAAGATTACAGTTGATTGTTCCGCCCCTAAAGGCACACAGAGAGTTCTTGTGATATGGTCAATTATTGGTTATCTCGGCTTCCACAATAGTCAGTGCCCTTATCCCCTATAATAATATGAGAAACAGCCCAACATAGTAAAGTACCCCAAGCTCTTTGTCTTATTCAACTCTTTTATTATACTCACAAGTTGCAATAAAATCTCAGTCACATAGAATTCAACTCAGTCGTTTTGACAGATATCTGGCAAAAAAACTGAGGTGAATTTTATGTGACTGAGATTTTATTTTAACTTGTGAGTATAATAAAAGAGTTCAATAAGACAAAGAGCTTAGAGTACTTTACTATGTTGGGCTGTTTCTCTTATTATTATAGGGGATATGGGCACTGACTATTGTGGAAGCTGAGATAACCAGTAATTGACCATATCACAAGAATTCTCTGTGTGCCTTTAGGGACGGAACCATCAACTGCTGAATAAGAGCAGCACAATTTTATTTCTTTACAGACTGTGTGTGAACAGAACCCACTTCACTAAGAACCGGCAGCGCTCAAAACGGAGCAGCGGTTTGGGACATTTTTATTTTTACTTTGTTTTATAAGTGGAAAAGATTACAAAACCACCTCTAAAGATTTTGGACTCAATCAATTTACAGTCAGACACATGGAGGAAATTCAAGACCATAATTATCTTCCCCAGGAGGGGTCAACCGACAAGCATCACACCAAGAGCAAGATAATAGTGTAGAAGTCTGCAAGGCTACCAATGAACACAAGGTAATCTCTAAGCAACTAAATGCCTTTCTCACATTAGCTAATGTTATTGTTCATGAGTCTATCATCTGGAGAACACTGAACAACACTGGTGTGCATGGCAGGATTGCAAGGAGAAATCAGCTACTCTCCAAAAAGAACATTGCTGCTTCCCTGCAGTTTTCTAAAGATCACCTGGACAAGCCAGAAGGCCATTGGAACACTGTTTTTGGAAGGGTGAGTCCAAAATAGAACCTTTGGTTTAAACGAAAGTAGGGAAACCCACCAACATAACATAGTTGACTAAGTTCAAATTCCTCCACGCCAATGTGTAGGACTAATCAACAACTACCGGAAACATTAATCTAATACTTTGGACTCATTTGTTTGATTTCTTTATCTACTTTTAGGACTTGAGTGAAAATATTATGTAGTTTTAGGTCACATTTATAGGGTTCACAAACTCTCAAGCGCCACTGTAGTTACCTGTCAATCATTGAACTATTTATAATTCTGAGTTCTAGAGAAAAAGGATGTTAAAAGGATCCTTTGTCATTTAAAACTACTGTATAGTCCAAAATGGTATCCGTGCAGACAGTATATAAATATCACTGCAGCATATGCAGCTACCTCACTATACAAATATATATATATATATATATATATATATATATATATATAGTAGGAAGGCGAAAGGGTCCGTCGTTGACAGAAGGTATGTGTCACCAAGGTTCCAGGCCTCGGTGAAGTAAGAGCCTGTATTTTCAGGGGTCAGTAGCAGCGAATGCTGATTGATACTCTGCTATTTTAGTATGGCTATATAGCTGATCCGGGGCGGCTCTTACTGGGAGTAGTCAAAGTGATGGGTGGGTGACTACTCCCCACGTTCCAGGCCGGGTCTTGACTGGCCTATAAAAAACCCAGCCAGCAGTGTCAGCTGTGAGTGATTACCTCTCTCTGACAGAGGAGCTCTGGCAATCGCTGGTGTGGGAACTGAGCCCTGTGCTGGGCTGTAAAGCTGAGTGTGTGTTGGAAGAGCAGGCCACCTAAAGCCTGCATTTTGACTGCTGGAGGCAGAACCGCCGACAAGGTGACGTTTTTTTTGTTATGCACAAACTTTCTACTTGGTGTGAACAAACACCAACCTTGCAAAGAGTGTTTTTTGTTTGACCTCATGGGTGAATAAACATGGACATTTGAATTACGAACTTGTACTTTGCCTCTGTACTGCACCCGCTTATCCCAACTACCAGATTGAATCCCCACAATATATATATATATATACAAACCAGATTCCAAAAAAGTTGGGACACTATACAAATCGTGAATAAAAACTGAATGCAATGATGTGGAGGTGCCAACTTCTAATATTTTATTCAGAATAGAACATAAATCACGGAACAAAAGTTTAAACTGAGAAAATGTACCATTTTAAGGGAAAAATATGTTGAATCAGAATTTCATGGTGTCAACAAATCCCCAAAAAGTTGGGACAAGGCCATTTTCACCACTGTGTGGCATCTCCCCTTCTTCTTACAACACTCAACAGACGTCTGGGGACCGAGGAGACCAGTTTCTCAAGTTTAGAAATAGGAATGCTCTCCCATTCTTGTCTAATACAGGCCTCTAACTGTTCAATCGTCTTGGGCCTTCTTTGTTGCACCTTCCTCTTTATGATGCGCCAAATGTTCTCTATAGGTGAAAGATCTGGACTGCAGACTCGCCATTTCAGTACCCGGATCCTTCTCCTACGCAGCCATGATGTTGTGATTAATGCAGAATGTGGTCTGACATTATCTTGTTGAAAAATGCAGGGTCTTCCCTGAAAGAGATGACGTCTGGATGGGAGCATATGTTGTTCTAGAACCTGAATATATTTTTCTGCATTGATGTTGCCTTTCCAGACATGCAAGCTGCCCATGCCACACGCACTCATGCAACCCCATACCATCAGAGATGCAGGCTTCTGAACTGAGCATTGATAACAACTTGGGTGGTCCTTGTCCTCTTTGGTCCGGATGACATGGCGTCCCAGATTTCCAAAAAGAACTTTGAATCGTGACTCGTCTGACCACAGAACAGTCTTCCATTTTGCCACACTCCATTTTAAATGATCCATGGCCCAGTGAAAACGCCTGAGCTTGTGGATCTTGCTTAGAAATGGCTTCTTCTTTGCACTGTAGAGTTTCAGCTGGCAACGGCGGATGGCACGGTGGATTGTGTTCACTGACAATGGTTTCTGGAAGTATTCCTGAGCCCATTCTGTGATTTCCTTTACAGTAGCATTCCTGTTTGTGGTGCAGTGTCGTTTAAGGGCCCGGAGATCACGGGCATCCATTATGGTTTTACGGCCTTGACCCTTACGCACAGAGATTGTTCCAGATTCTCTGAATCTTCGGATGATGTTATGCACAGTTGATGATGATAGATGCAAAGTCTTTGCAATTTTCCGCTGGGTAACACCTTTCTGATATTGCTCCACTATCTTTCTGCGCAACATTGTGGGAATTGGTGATCCTCTACCCATCTTGGCTTCTGAGAGACACTGCCACTCTGAGAAGCTCTTTTTATACCCAATCATGTTGCCAATTGATCTAATTAGTGTTAATTGGTCTTCCAGCTCTTCGTTATGCTCAAATTTACTTTTTCCAGCCTCTTATTGCTACTTGTCCCAACTTTTTTGGGATTTGTTGACACCGTGAAAATTGGAATCAACGTATTTTTCCTTTAAAATTATACATTTACTCGGATTAAATGTTTGATCTGTCATCTACGTTCTATTACAAATAAAATATTGACATTTGCCATCTCCACATCATTGCATTCAGTTTTTAGTCACAATTTGTTTAGTGTCCCAACTTTTTGGGAATCCGGTTTGTGTAATATATATTATATATATATATATATATATATATCCAGGAAAAATAGCAGCACTGGCAGTGATGAGAAAAAACTTGGGTGCACGTTCCAAGGGAATAGACTTCTTACCCCAGCAATAAATCCAGAAAATGAACGGCACTCTGGTAGGTTAAGAACAAATGATCCCTTTATTCACCCATGCAGATGGGTGAATAAAGGGATCATTTGTTCTTAATCTACCGGAGTGCCATTCATTTTCTGTATATATATATATATATTAATACTGCTGTACGTAGATGATCTGTATAACAAAGTAAATTTTGGTATTACATGATGTTAGATGAACGGAGATAAGTCAGGGTAATATTTGTGGATCAGGAGCTTCAAGCTAAAAATCAATAGCAATTACAAGTCTACATTTTTCTGGACTGACAAAATGATAAAGAGGGTTTGTTGGAGACCCTGCAGTGCAACACCCTGTAATTTAATCAGGATTGAGAAACCCTTGTAACAAAATGAGAAGACAACGACTTTAAGTTGACTTCACTGGGTCTTCTTTTCTTCTTCTATATGATGATCAATCAATTGCTTATAAACTATATTAAGAAGATGCTCCAGATCATATTGACCATTTTACCTGTAGTATAGTGAAGTTTTCTAAAACGCTATTCATCATGTATTTTTCAGGAAGCTGCTTCAGTTTGTGGATGAAGTTAATGAGATATTCACACATAGGAGAACGATGGATGCGATAAAGGAAACGTCCATTTTCAAACCGAGCATACTCTGTCTGTAGACCAAAGGAAACAAAAAAAAACACAAATTATACAAGACGGTTCATTTGTAGCCATTGTTATCAACTTATCAACTCATTATAAATGTATCATATTATTATTATGACTCAAGTTACTAGTAAGGGCCCATTTACATGAGCAAACACGAGTGGGTAACGATCAGAAATGAATGTTCATAGCAACGCTCGCTAGCTGCATCTACATGCATAAATGATAAGGACATATTACTACATTAGTATGATCATTTGTCTCCATGCTGTTTCCTTATTGTCAGCAGCACATCTACATGTATACAGGGAAACATAGTGCCAAGGAACAGGGATGCAGCATGAAATATTTAATCACCTAACATGTGGAATAAGCATTTATAGGTACATTCCTGACTAGACATTAAGCCTGTTACAATAATGGGCGCTAGAACAGTAGTGCATTAACATTAGTAGGAACAGTCTATATTAAATAGCAAGGCAATTTGACCACATTGTATTTCTTGTTTTATTTTTAATTTTTTGTCAAAAATATTTTGGCAAGAAGTCAAAAGTAAAATAATAATAAAATTAAAATGGAAACGTATATATATGACAATACAGTAAGTATAATTAGTATAGCCTTAGTGTAAAACTTTGTAACAATCTGCAATATACAATATGTGAAGCAGATATTCATAAAAAATGTTTTTTTTTTACCTTTTGAAATTTTTCTATAAAATTTCTTTATAGAGAACATTTTTTGTAAATATTCTGTCTGAATCTGGCAACAGAATCTGCCTGTGGCTCAGACTGTTGGCACTGACTGCTGGCTGTGGCTGAGAGTGCTGGCTGCGGCTGAGACTACTTGCACTGACTGATGGCTGTGGCTCTGACTGCTGCGTGTGGCTGGTGGCAGAGACTGGTGGCTGAGACTGCTGGGTGAGACTGGAGACTGCTGGCTGCGGCTTGTGGCTCAGACTGCTGGAACTGACCGGTGGCTGTGGCCAGTGGCGGGCTGGGACGGGGGGCAGGGAGGCAATTGCCCCCCAGGCCGCCCTAAAAAAATCGGCCGCTGGGCCGTCTTTAACAAAAAAAAATATATATTTATTTTTTTAATTCCTCAGGGCCGCACCGCCGATCACCACAGGCGGCGCGGCCCTGGTTCTAGTTGCCGGCAGTGGTGGGCAGTAGGCAGTACTGGTGGGCAGTAGGAGATGAGCGCTTCCATTGTGGAAGCGCTCATCTCCATATTCATCTGTATCGCCGTCCTCAGGACAGCGATACAGATGGCTGTGCTGTGGGGCCGGGGAGGGAGAGGCATTAGTGCCTGCGGCCTATCAGAGGCCGGCTCAGGCAGCAAGATGACGTCATTATTATTGTGCCGCCTGAGCCGGGCAGCACACAGCAGGGACACAGGCCGGAAGAGGCCTGCATCGCATTGCTGCTGATGGAGGTAAGTATTAGTGTTTTTTCTCTTTTTTTCTTTGCAGGGGGGCTGGCACTATGGGGGGGCTGACACTATGGGGGGGAGCTGGCACTATGCGGGGGCTGGCACTATGGGGGGAGCTGGCACTATGGGGGGAGCTAGAATTTCTTACAGCCCCATTTTTTTGGGTGGCATTCTGGGGACATTTATTTCTTACCCATTTTGGGGGGGCACTATGGGGGCATTTCTTACTGGCACATTATGGCGGGGCACCATGGGGGAGAGGAGCACTATGGGGGTATCTGGGGGCTCTATAGGGGCTTTTTTTAAATTATTGCCACATTATGGGAGGCAATATAGGGGAGAGCGGCACTATGGGGCATTATTTGGGGGCACTATGGGGGAGTGGAGCACTATTGGGGCATATGGTGGCACTAAGAAGGGGCATTTTTTACTGGCACATTATGGGGGAGAGGAGCACTTTAGGGACATCTGCTAGGGGCACTATGAAGGGGCATTTTTTTATTGGCATATTATGTGGGACACTATGGGGAAGGGGGAGAGGAGCACTATGAAGGCATTTACTGGGCCACTATATAGGGGTATTTTATACTGGCATACATTATGGGGACATTAGCTCAACTGCGGGCACTAAGCAGGGGTATTTCATGTACTGTCAAATTATAGGGAGAATTATTACTAATAGGGGGTATTATGCGGAGCTTTACTACTACTGGGGGGCTATGAGGAACATGATTACTAGTATGGGCACTATAGGGGCATTATTACTACTAAGTGTGGTCTGGCAGAGAATTATTTCTTTTGGTGGGATTTTGGGGAGCACTGTTACTTTGGGGGGCACCCTGGCACAGTATCAGCTTAGCACAATTATTTTTGGGGGACATTTTCTTTATACTATTAGTGTCTGGGCGCAGTTATTTTTTAGAGCACTGTGTGCCAATAATTGTTGAAGGGGGCACTATCTGTGTGGTAGTAGTATTTCCAGGGGGACTGTTTCTGAAGAATAGTATTGGGGGTAGCAGGAAAGGGTGTTCAGAAGATGTGAAGATGATGGAAATATGGGAAACTAATGTCTGTTTGTCCATCTCTGCAGAGACGAGAGATGGCAGAAAAATCATCATGGCGGTCTGGTCTGAATGGAGAAGATAAAGAAAGAGAACGTCTACAACAAAAGGTGACTTCACTAGATGTAAAAGGTATGTGGCGCTATGTAGGAGAGGAGATGCTCCGGCTCCTCCCCCTGCCATTTGCAGAAGGAGGATTCAGAGCTGGGTGAGGACAGCCAAAGGGGGCAGCAGGCCACGGGCGGGTGGCAGATGGTGGGGGGAACCACAAGCCTTGAGGAGGCTCTGGGGAGGAAGGATAGTGGAGGAGCATTATTGTATAATGTGAAGCAGGCAGTGCAGCCAGGACAGGCCCTCCCCTCTCCGTATGATGTGTAGAGACAGGCCTCAACAATAGAATTTCAGCTGTACAGTGTTTGTTGGGAGTGGCCTATTATATGTAGGAGGGGCTTTTAATAATGGACGGGGCTAAAAATGGGCCACTTGACTGGATTTACCCCCCAGGACTAATGCTGACAGCCCTCCCCTGGCTGTGGCTGAGACTGCTGGCACTGACTGGTGGCCGAGACTGTTGGCTGTGGCTCAGACTGTTGGCTGTGGCTCAGACTGTTGGCACTGACTGCTGGCTGTGGCTGAGAGTGCTGGCTGCGGCTGAGACTGCTTGCACTGACTGATGACTGTGGCTCTGACTGGTATGTGTGGCTCGTGGCCGAGACTGGTGGCTGAGAGTGCTGGCACTGACTGGTGGCTGTGGCTACTGGCACTGACTGCTGGTGCTAAGACTGCTGGTAGCGACTGGTAGGTCAGACTGCCGACAGGGGCTCCTCTCTATATGACTGATAGTGCTGTGACTGACAAACAGAAATGGCGGCTTGGACTGACAAACAGAAATGGCGGCAGGTAGGTCAGACTGCTGACAGGGACTCCTCTCTATATGGCTGATAGTGCTGTGACTGACTGAAATGGCGGCACTCTTCCTCTCTATATAGCTTATAGTGATGTGACTGACTGAAATTGCGGCGCTCCGACTTGCTTGCCGTTGTGCTGGTGTGGGCGGTGCTGGGGGGCATGTGTAGCACCGTTTGCTCATTGGTCAGTGCTAGGGCTTCAGCAAATTATTATTTTAGTAATCGAGTATTCTACTGATTATTTTACGATTAATCGAGTACTCTAATAAGAAAAAATGAATTTATAGACTGTTTTCCTTTATAAAAACTTATCAGACCCCCTGCCATCAATCCCCAACACCCTTTCGTTCTCCCCTGTGCGATCAGCCCAAGTGAATTAGTTCCCCCCAGTTCCATCAGTTTCACTATCCTCCAGTGCCATCAGCTCCACTATCCCCCAGTGCCATCAGCTTCCCCCCCCTGTGCCATCAGCTCCATGCCCTCAGTGCATTCAGCTCTCCCCCACCCCAATGCCTTCAGCTTCACTCCCCCATTGCCATCAGCCCTTCCATGCCATCCATTGCCATGTCCCCCACTCCCCCAGTGCCTCCATGCCATCCATTGCCATGTGATGTCCCCCACTGCCATCAGATCAGCCTCTCCATGCGATGTTCCCCACTCCCCCAGTGCCATCAGATCAGCCCCTCCATGCGATGTTCCCCACTCCCCCAGTGCCATCTGCCCCTTCATGCCATCCATTGCCATGTCCCCCTCCCCCAGTGCCTCCATGCCATCCATTGCCATGTCCCCCTCCCCCAGGGCCTCCATGCCATCCATTGCCATGTCCCCCTCCCCCAGTGCATCCATGCCATCCATTGCCATGTCCCCCTCCCACAGTGCCTCCATACCATCCATTGCCATGTCCCCCTCCCCTAGTGCCTCCATACCATCCATTGCCATGCCCCCCTCCCCCAGTGCCTGCATGCCATCACAGCAGTGAAACAGCGCCCTGGACAGTGGCCTGCACACAGAATCCCTTAGGCCCCTTTCACATGGGCGAGTATTCCGCGCGGATGCGATGCGTGAGTTGAACGCATTGCACCCGCACTGAATCCCGACCCATTCATTTATATGGGGCTGTTCACATGAACGGTGATTTTCAGGCATCACTTGTGCGTTGCGTGAAAATCGCCGCATGCTCCTCTTTGTGCGTTGTTCACATAACACAGGCCCCATAGAAATGAATGGGGTTGCGTGAAAATCGCAAGCATCCGCAAGCAAGTGCGGATGCGGTGCGATTTTCACGCACGGTTGCTAGGAGACGATCGGGATGGAGACCCGATCATTATTATTTCCCCTTATAACATGGTTATAAGGGGAAATAATAGCATTCTGAATACAGAATGCATAGTAAAATAGCGCTGGAGGGGTTAAATTTTTAAAAAAAATAATTTAACTCACCTTAATCCACTTTTTCGCGCTGCCGGCATCTCCTTCTGTCTTCATCTTAGCTGATTGTAGGAACAGGACCTGTGGTGACGTCACTCCGGTCGTCACATGGGCCATCACATGATCCATCACCATGGTAAAAGATCATGTGATGACCGGAGTGACATCACCACAGGTCCTGTTCCTACAATCAGTAAAGAAGGAGACAGAAGGAGATGCCGGCAGCGCGATCAAGTGGACTAAGGTGAGTTAAATTATTATTTTTTTTTAACCCCTCCAGAGCTATTTTACTATGCATTCTGTATTCAGAATGCTATTATTTTCCCTTATAACCATGTTATAAGGGAAAATAATACAATCTACAGAACACCGATCCCAAGCCCGAACTTCTGTGAAGAAGTTCGGGTTTGGGTACCAAACACGCGCGATTTTTCTCACGCATTACAATGTTTTGCACTCGTGCGGAAAAATAGTGCGTGTTCCCGCAACGCACCCGCACATTTTCCCGCAACGCCCATCTGAAAGAGGCCTTATTGTTTCAAGGGACAATGAGCTTCTCTTGCCTGCTATCGGCCCAGCTCTGTGAATGGGAGCGCACCCTATCTCTGTACACTCCCATGCCGTCTGCTCCAGGGTACAGGAGTGATGCTTCTGTTTACTGGAGCGCAGGACATCACAGTATTACAGGGATGCTGTGCTCTCGAGGGTACAGGCAGTGAAAGGGTGGCCAGCAATAAGATAACCTGCACTTAGTCCAGCAGCAGGCAATACTCGCCCTCTTCCTCCCCCTACAGGGAGCTCCTCTTGCCTGCTATCTGTGAATGGGAGCGCACAGCATCTCTGTACACACTGATGTCGTGCGCTCCCATTCACAGATAGCAGGCAAAATGAGCTCCCTGTGGAGGTATTGTCTGCCACTGGGTGAAGTTCAGGTTATCTTACTGCTGGACACCCTTTCAGTGCTGGTGCCCTGGAGCGCACGGCATCAGTGTGTACAGAGATGTCGTGCGCTCCCATTCACAGATAGCAGGCAAAAGGAGCGGCGCTGCTGTGGGCTGTCCGGAGCGGCGTGTGGTGCACCATGTTTTTATTGGCCAGTGCGCCGCGCATGCGAACTTCGCTAATCAGCACACACGCACGGACACAGCGCAGGCACACAGGGCTTTTATTAGGTAGGATAGTTTCTCTGATACTTGGTTGTGTAAAAGGGTCCTAACCAATCAAAAATTTAATGGACATTTCTAATGGGTTCATTTGAGGGCAATACTGTACCTCGTGGACATGATGCAACCTTTGAGTTTTTAGCATTATGCCCTAATACTTAATAGTTTTGCTACTACATACAAATAACTACATGTGCTTTGACCTTGTGCAAAAGTAACTAATACTCACCTCTACTTTCTCCACTACTTGTTTCCCAAAAGAGCACACTTTGGAGGAACAGGTGATGGTCATATTCTCAGGGCTCTCATATTGGCTGCTGACACCATAAAATACTCCTGGCTCATCCTGAATGCTAGTATTGAGGTCAGCCTGTCCAAAAATCAAATACAAAGTCAATACAAGACATGGCAATACTTTTTGTTTTGTGAAATTTTAAACCAGCCCCAAACTGTCGCAAGAAGATCACATCTAAAATGAGTTTTCAAAAGTAATATACTTTATTAAAAGGAGTTATCCGAGATCTGGGGACTCCAGCATCTCATTCTTCTGATCAGTGAGGGTCCCAATGGTTGGCCTCCCACTGATCAAATATTTATCCTTTGGATAGGGGATAAGTTCTTAGGGTGAGACAATCTCTTTAGAAACAATTCACCTGGGGAAAAATACCTCTTTAAGGCCTGGTCTACACGACGACATTTGTCGTACCAATGTCGCGCGACAATCCATTCAAGATGGATTTTTCTGCGACTGTCGCGTCGCAGTTGCAGCATGTTGCAGTGCGACACCATAGACTACCATTATAAAAATTGTCGCGCGACATTGGTACAACAAAATGTTGCGCGACAAATGTTGCAGCATAGTTGTGCCCTATCTGTCGCGCTACATATTGTCGCGCGACAAATGTCGTTGTGTAGACCTAGCCTAAGGCCTCATTCACACGTCTGTATCCATGCCATGTCCATGATGGCGCGGTCATGTTTCATCCGTGACACTGTGCATGATCTATCCTTGTTTGATCTGTGGTTCCGTTATTTTCAGTCCTTGTGTCATCGTTTCACATACACTGCTAGGCTGAAAATTAGTTTCCAAAGCATCTTGTAGCAACGATCCTTGAAAACTACAGACCAAACAAGGATGGCATCCATGTTGTGTCCATGGCTTTCATGGACCCATAGACTATAATGTGCGTAAGGGATCTATAATCAAGGACAAAATAGGTCATGCTTCCGTGGTGTCACCACAGATCCATGGTCAATGGTAAACCATTGATGTATGAATACACATATTAAAGTAAATGAATATGTATGCAGTCTGTGCAGACCACAGACAGTACATGCATATGAATTATTAACATGTGAAAGAGGCCTAAGGCAGACTATCAGAGGTACGGCATGAGTCTATACATTTTCTTTGTGTACAAGGATCAGTAATATGTACAAAGGATCAGTAATACGTACATATCAGTATGTCCCTATCAAACATACTGATAGGGACCTTAGATTGTGAGCCCCATTGGGGACAGTTGGATGGTAATGTCTGTAAAGTGCTGCGGAATATAGTAGCGCTGTATAAGTGCATAAAATAAATAAATATGGGCCTTACATTTGTATCTAAGAAACAAGACTTACTTCAAGGGCTGTGTCATGAAAAATATTCAACATTTTTCAAACCAGCCCCTACATCTAAATACTTTTGTAATTGCATGTAATTAAAAATTGAATATGGCCACTGAATTATGCACTGGAATCTATCTGTATGGCACCACCTGCTATTTGTTCATTTCCTTAATTTTTGTCCACTTCACTGAGGTGGTCACAAACTTATTCAAATCTTCAACTGCCACCAGCCAGATCTTAGAAGCTGTGGCTGTTGCAAAGAAAGAGCTACCGCAGAAAAGACACACCCCTTGAGAAATCACTCCTGGAGCTGCCAGTCCGAAATAAATCTAGCAGAACAACTGGAGAAATGAATGGGTAGATCTCTGGATCCATGAGACGTACAGAGCTGGTTCTAGCCTTGTTAGAAACAGATGTACTATATGACGTCTCTCATTTTTTACACCAATCATGGCATAATCCCTTTAATACAGCTCCCATTTTTAAGCAACAAAATCAACTATGAAGAACTTTAAATAATTTTTAGAACATTAACAGTGATATTGGTTAAAGCCAATTTTCTGTACAAAAAATTGTATATAAAATAATTTATTTGCCAATCTTACCCAGAACTTGACCAAAAAGAAGGCATTAGGAGGGCCCTTCTCGTAGAGTTCTTTAAGTCCTCCCTTCTTCTCTGGAAACTTGTCATAGATTTGACGCACATCCACAGACTCCAATAATGCATCGCTGTAGGAGGGGTTTGACTGACTGATGTGTACGTACAGATGCTTGTTATACTGTTAGGAGAGTTCAAGGACAAACAAAGTAGTTAGTACAAGTTACTTTTATAAAACCGGTACACAAACTAACTTTTCTAGGTTGTTTGAATATACATCTGTAGTGTAAAAGTTCTATCCTCAGTCCTCTCTCTCGATCTTATACTTACTGCATCAGGTTCTCCTTGTTGTTCCATAAAAGCCATGAATTCAACAAGGCGCAGTTTTGGCGTTCCAATAGAACGGCCTTGCCAGGGGGGGCCTGTTGGGGAGAGGCTGGCAGGACTTGCATTGTAACCTAAAATTTATGAAAATTTGTTAAAACAAATCCAGCAAGTACGTCTAAATGTCTACTTGGCTCTACAATACAACAGGTTGGGCTCATGACAACGCTATTTCATGCCAATGATGACCACCATAATGATCACTATTACCTGACATGCAAGGAGGAGGAGGATGTTTTACAACAGCTTGCAGGTAGATTTGTACAGCAGTAGCAATAATAGAATCAATGAAATTAACCTACACGTTTAATTTGTCATACTTTGCAGTAACGTAAAAACTAAAAAAACTGACATCTGAAAGCGTAGTCAGTATGTCACTGGGTATCAAGCTCAGGCTCCAGGACAAACCTTACAACATTATGCAATCTAACATGACATAGAACCTTAAAGAGGTATTCCAATATTCCTGAGGATAGGTCATCAAATCTGAATAGTGGTGATCCAACATCTGGCACCCCTACAGATCAGCTGCTTCGGGCATCTGCCGGCACCAGAATCTATAGTTTCCGGTAGCTGCCTGAAACAGCTTGTTGGTGGGGATCCCAAATGTCAGACCCTGACCGATCTGATAATAATAACCTAACCAGGAGATACTGTAAGTCTTCAGTATCAAAAGCTAGAATACCTCTTCAAGGGATTTATGGGATTAGAAGTTTTTGTTTTTTTGCGAAAATCAGTGTTACTCTTGTAATACCAGAAACACCCCATGGCCAATTTCAAGTGAATGACCCTGAGCTTGAATATCAGACACACAAACCCTTCAACATTTTTATGGTACCTATCATGCCTATCAATCTTCCACAGCATCAGGTGGAAACATAGCAGCCAAGTGCAAATTCTACCCAGCACTGCTGTGCAACATTCATGCTTCAGGAAAGTTATAGGAAACACAAGTATATAGATGTCAGGTCACAACTATGCAGCAGCTTCTTGAGATAATGAGAAAGACAATGGCCAAATAATTTTCCACCAAAGTTGCCATGTATCCAAGCCTGGGTGTTTATAAGATACACAAAGGAAAAAGCAGCATGTAAAAACAAATGGAAACTAAATATTATGTATAACAAAATAAATAATATAACAAAGTAATAAAGATAAAATATAAAAATAAGCTTATGAACTCATTGGTACCTGGTACAGGAGGAAGGGGGGCAGCAGGTTGCAGGGGATATGGAGGCTGGGAAAACGGCTTAACACTAAAGAAAATAATACAAATAATGAAATAAACATGAGTGTATGAAGAAGGAGGAAACCAATTCACCTTTGATTTCTTTCTCCATGAAGCAGTTTATATGAAAGAAAGAAAAAGAAACTGAACACAACATTATAGAAAGGTATCCTAGCTAAAGCCAAGATGTCAAATGACATATGATGATCAGTTATAAAACAATGCCATAAAAGTTATTTGTTGTGATCATAAAAAGGCTCTAAGGACTTGCTTCTTCTCCAAATCAGGAGAAATATTATGGTGGAGGCCGCTACAAATGAGAAGCCTACAGACACAGTCACATGAAGGCTAGGTCAAGTTGCAAAGTAATGCCCTTGACTGAGAGAAAGTAAAGACCTAGCAAAAAAACGTATAAAGAATATGACAACATTCAAAGAGGAGAAAGACGAGTGATCTAAATAGCATGACAACATTCATAGAGGTGAAAGACAGATGATCTAAGGAATACTTACTCCTGTGTTGGCCGAGCTTGAACAGCTCCTCCAGGCCAGAACTGGAAAAAGTCTGGAGACTGGAAAATATAAACAATATAGAGAACATTAGAATATATAGCCTGTTCCCTTCTGATACAGTTATGTTCACATCTGAATGGATTTTGCCTGTGCTTCATACTTGATGCAAGGTCCCAGAACTTCACCTCAGACAGAAGCCTTCACTATGTCTTAGATATAAAGTCCATGCTTGCCCTTCCCCACACTCAGACTTACAGATTTATGGTTCCTCAGGCTCACCAGTGACATGATTCCGAGGATAATATTTATGGTTATCACCATTGTATATGCAGGACATAGCATTATTGGGTTATTGTGAACATGGATTGGATTGGATTATCGTGTTTGAATCTGGGCCTATTGGAGGTTTGTAGGTACAAAAAGGATAAACTTGATGACCTATGTAACTATGTAATGCAAATGATTTTAAGAGTTGTGCAAGAATGCTCTCCAGGCATATCTACTGCTTAAGGAATCAATTTTCAGATGCCAATATACATACATGTTTCAGTTGTTTTTTTGCTGAAACTAAACATGTATGGCATGACTGGGCTAATATGGATTGGCAGGGACAACTTTGTATAAGTGCTCTCTGTTGGTCCGTACTAATTGTATATCTATGACTAGATTAAAATGACATAAAATTAAAAAAGTCAAAACTGGGTCCAACATGAATGGTTGACCCAGTCGCATTAATCAGGATTGCAAAACAATGACTCATTCCACAATAATTTAATCATGTGGAACAGTTTTCTCTAGTGACCAATTCGATTGTAACTAGAGATGGGACGGGGGATTCGTCAAATCCACGAATCCCTCGAATCTTGCTGGATTCGTGGACTCGAATCCCGACGTAATTTACCTGATACGAATCCGGTGGGAGGGACTGGGAGGAGGAGCTGGGGGCCGGTGCGTTCACTGTGCTCCGGCCCCGCCGCTCCAGTACAGTTATAAAATGTGTATTCTATTAATAATAATTCATGCTGCCCCCTCTGTCTGTAGTACATTCAATATATCCGACTTACAGGGCTACTGACATCGCAATGCAGGCCGGCCGGGCAGACGAGCGGCAGAGTGACTGACTGACGTCACCTGCCTGCGCCGCCTGCTTCATTCATAAAGCAGGCGGCGCAGGCAGGTGACGTCAGTCAGTCACTCTGCCGCTCGTCTGCCCGGCCGGCCTGCATTACGATGTCAGTAGCCCTGTAAGTCGGATATATTGAATGTACTACAGACAGAGGGGGGATCATGAATCATTCATTATTAATTTAATTACACACTTTATAACTGTACTGGAGCGGCAATGGGGGGTCTGTGGATTACACTGTTAAGGGGTGGGGGGGAGGTCTGTGGATGGTACTTTTATGGGGTGGGGGGGTCTGTGGATGGCACTGTTATGGGGTGTGGATGGCACTGTTATGGGGTGGGGGGGGGGTCTGTGGATGGCACTGTTATGGGGTGGGGGGGGTCTGTGGATGGCACTGTTATAGGATGGGGGATCTGTGGATGCCAGGGGGAGAGGTGAGAGGCACTGTGATACTGGCACATGGGGGGGGGGGCACTATGATACTGGCACATTATGAGGGGAGATGGCACTATGATACTGGCACATTATGGGGGGAGATGGCACTATGATACTGGCACATTATGGGGGAGATGGCACTATAATACTGGCACATTGGGGGGGAGATGGCACTATGATACCGGCACATGGGGGGGGGGAAGAGAGGCACTCCGCACTTGATACTGGCACATGATTAGGGGGGCATCTATGGGGACACTTACTGGCACATCATTGGGTGGCACTGTGGGGCCACTTCTTATTGGCACATTATTGGGGGGCACTATGGGGGCATCTACTGAGGCCACAAAGAAGGGGTATTTTATATGGGGGGCTCTGTGTGGTACTAGTATTATCAGGGGTATTATCTGTTTCTGCAGTATAGTATTGGGGAGCACAGCGGAACAGTATTGAGGGTGTTAGGATGATTTGTCCAGAAGATGGGAGGATGATGGAAAAGTAGTAAACTAAGATTTATTTTTTGTCAAACTGCAGAGACGGAAAATGGCCGAAAAATGGTGTCTGGTCTGAAGGTCTGAAAGGAGAAGATGAGGAAAGAGAACATCTACATCAAAGGAGACGTCACTGGATGTAAGAGGTATGTGGCGCTGTATTACCCTGTATGATCTGTAGTGATAGGAGCAGGGGTCATCGTGGTCATATAGGGTGCGACCGTGACTGGGAGGTGGAGGTTCAGACAAACTGACGCGGTCTGACTTTGTGGCCCCCTGCACACGATCAGGATTGCGTGCGGATTTTCCGTGCGGAAAATCCGCACCGTAGGTCATGTCCATTGTATTCTATGAGAATTTGAAATTCTCAATGCACACGATGCAGATTTTTTCCGCGCGGATTTTAAAATCCGCGACATGTCAATTAATTAATGCTGAGTGACACAACCCCTTTAATGGCAATCCAATTGCCCTGGAAATTGGTATATAACCCCCTCTAAAACACATATTTTTAATGAAAAGCTTCTATCTCGTTTCGTTAATTTTCTACAAATTTTTTCATTTTCCCTCACTTGTCTCTTTGGTCTGATACAGCGTCAGGTGTAACTGTATCTACTTTTATTGTTGCCACCACAAACTGTGGTTATCGCTTGGCCGCAACTGACTGCAATTACCTCCTGCCTGGTGGTAACCGAGCACTATTGATTGTTTATGCGCTGGGAGCTGTTTTAAAAGATTTGTCCGAATCGAACCAGAACAGATTTGGATTTGATTCGGTGCCTAAAAAATTGGAATGAATGTCCGAATATGCGAATAGATTCGCTCATCTCTAGTGGAAGCATTGCCCATAGTAACCAGAGTTCCGCTTGGATTTTTTCAACCTGCACTATGAAATGATGGATTGTATGCTGTTGGCAGCAGCTTGAGATTTGTTCATTTTAGGGATCGTTCACATGAACGTGTGATGCCCGTTGCCGTATTGGGGACCGCATTTGCGGATCCGCAATACACGGGCACTGTTCCGTGGCCATTCCGCATGGGTCTGCAAATCCGGAGATACGGAACGGAACACTACGGAAGCACTACGGAGTGCTTTCTGGGGTTCCGTTCCGTGCTTCCACACCGCAAAAAGATAGAACTTGCTCTATCTTTTTGCGGAACGGAAGAATCGCGGACCCATTCAAGTGAATGGGTCTGCAATCCCCATGCGCCTGCCCCACGGACAGTGCCCGTGCATGGCGGACCACAGCACGGGCACGGGCTTCACCTGTTCGTGTGAATGAGCCCTTAAACTGAGGATATTTTCTCTTTTAAAACCAACAAGTCCCACCCAGCAGCCCAGCCACAGCTTCTGAGAAAATGGGCCAGGTTTTGGCATAGTATATATTAGGAAACCTACGTGGTACACATGCCTAGAGAACTCCTGTAAAGGCATTTTCAAAGATTTTAATATTGGTGGTCTATCCTCAGGATAGGTTATCAGTATCTGATCTACAGTGGTCCGACACTCCTCACGCACACGATCAACTGTTTCAGAGTAGCCTCATCCATTGTGTGACAGAGTTGATAACGCAGTGCTGCTCCCATTCACTTCAGGCTTCCGGTGCCAAAGTTACTCTGAAATAGCTGATGGGCAGGGTTGCGATGTAACTGACCCATTCTGAGAACAGGCCATTAACCCCTTAAGGACCCATGGCGTACATATACGTCATATCTGGACGGGCCTTAAAGACCCATGACGTATATGTACGTCATGAGGTCTGCGGGGCTCTGGGGGACAATCGGGGTGGAATTGCTGCACCATGGCTGCTCTTACTGGCAGGCAGCCATGCCAGGTAAGGGCAGCATGGTGCCGATCCACCCCCCTGCAGCTCCAAGCGCTGCGATTGGCCGATCAATGAGACCCGCACATCGCAGCGCAGAAAGTTGTCAGAAGCTGCAGGGCGGGAGAAGGTCATGGGACGGTGGCCGGTGCTGACCAGTTCTGCACCGGTCACATCCGAGGAGAGGCAGGGGACACCAGTGTTTTGGGTCCCCTGCCAGTACTGCGATTGGCTGGAACAACGCTCCAGCCAATGGCAGCACTATAGCTGCACAGGAAGAGGCTGAACTTCCCTGCATGCAGCCATTATAGCTCGTGACTGCATGCAGAGAGGTTCTGTGCCTTTCTGTGCTGCTGTGGCGTACTGGGACTTGTGGTGTATCACCACTGCGAAATTAACCCTTTTGCTGCTGAAAAGAAGAAAGAAGAAGGAATAGCTGCACAGATTTTTTTTTTCATTTGCAGCTGTTCCAGATCCCTCAGCCCCCCCATCCTTTTTTTTTTGGACGCCATTTGGTCCGTGCACTTTTTTTGGTCTTTTTATTTATTTTTTACCATTTTCCAGCTCTGCATCACTTTTTCTGCGTGTGAGCTGTGATCGCCAAGTGCTTTTTAGTGCGTACCTGCCTGATCAGAACCTAGGATTATTTGTGCAGATTTTTTTGCCAATTTTTAATTTTTTTGGGGTTAAAAAAGAAGAACTGGTAGTTAAGGTTTTATATAAATATATATAGAGTTCTTGGTACAATAATTCGTATGCAAACGAACACAAACAATGGGATGTAAAGCATTAGCCTACCATGTCCCCAATTACCCTGAACTCAACATTCAGTCTGGATACGCTGAAGCCCAAAGGCTTGAATGTTGAGTTCAGGGTAACTGGGGGCATGGTAGGCTAATGCTTTACATCCAAGTGCTTGTGTTCTTTTGCATACAAATTATTGTACCAAGTGAATGTAATAGATGCTGCATATGGTTATTGCCCTGAAAGTGACGCTATACTATGATTACTTTACAGTTGGAAACATGGAATTGTTCTGCGGTTGGAAATATGGAAGCCGTTATGCTGGGACACATATTGGCTGAATACAAGATGATTGAATAGGGAAGATCTCTAATGTATCAAAAGTTATAATTACTATCTATTTGTCCACAAATTTGCCCCCAAACAAGATGGTGTGAATGAGGTGCGCGTTGCTCGGGATGGAGATGTTTGAACAGGCGCATATGCATGATGCGCTGTGTTGTCTGCATATATGCGTGCACGCATTGTGGAGATAGACATAGCGTAAGCGCTTAACATCGCGCCTGTTCCGTCTCCGCCCCGAGTGACGCCCATCCATTACACTGCATAGGGGAGGAGTGCGATAGATTGACGCATGCGTATTGCGAATCAAGAGACGCGGAGATTAAAGCGTGGAGTCCTACTGTTGACTATTGAGATCTAATTACCCTTATGGATCATGCGAAGTACAGCCACAATGCCCCAGCAAGGTAGTTTTTAATGTATATTGCTCAGTTGTTTTTAAGCACAATGCAGCACTTTATATAACTATGTCACTATTATAATATATCGACACTAAGATTAGTACTGCAGATATGGTAGCCTATATGGTTGCTACTGACTACGCATATTGCACTTATGCTGTGGTTCACATTAAAGGCCCCTTTCACACGGGCGAGTATTCCGTGTGGATGCGATGCGCGAATTGAACGCATTGCACCCGCACTGAATACCGACCCATTCATTTTTATGGGGCTGTTCACATGAGCGGTGATTTTCACGCATCACTTGTGCGTTGCGTGAAAATCGCAGCATGCTCTATATTCTGCGTTTTTCACGCAACGCAGGCCTCATAGAAATGAATGGGGTTGCATGAAAATCGCAAGCATCCGCAAGCAAGTGCTGATGCGGTGCGATTTTCACGCACGGTTGCTAGGAGACGATCGGGATGGAGACCCGATCATTATTATTTTCCCTTATAACATGGTTATAAGGGAAAATAATAGCATTCTGAATACAGAATGCATAGTAAAATAGCGCTGGAGGGGTTAAAAAATAAATAAAAATAATTTAACTCACCTTAGTCCACTTGATCGTGATGCCCGGCATCTCCTTCTGTCTCCTTTACTGAACAGGACCTGTGGTGAGCATTCATTACAGGTCAAGGACCTGTGGTGACGTCACTCCGGTCATCACATGATCCATCACATGATCTTTTACCATGGTGATGGATCATGTGATGACCGGAGTGACGTCACCACAGGTCCTTGACCTGTAATGAATGCTCACCACAGGTCCTGTTCAGTAAAGGAGACAGAAGGAGATGCCGGTATCGCGATCAAGTGGACTAAGGTGAGTTAAAAAAAATTTTTTTAACCCCTCCAGCCCTATTGTACTATGCATTCTGTATTCAGAATGCTATTATTTTCCCTTATAACATAGAAATAATACAATCTACAGAACACCTAACCCAAGCCCGAACTTCTGTGAAGAAGTTCGGGTTTGGGTACCAAACATGCGCGTTTTTTCTCACGCGAGTGCAAAACGCATTACAATGTTTTGCACTCGCACGGAAAAATCGCGGGTGTTCCCGTAACGCACCCGCACATTTTCCCGCAACGCGCGAGAGAACCGAAATGTTGCTGTATGACGTGTGAATAAATAGCACATTCTTTCACTTTTAGGCTACTTTCACACTTGCGTTCAGGGTTCCGCTTGTGAGTTCCGTTTGAAGGCTCTCACAAGCGGCCCAGACCGGATCCGTACAGCCCCAATGCATTCTGAGTGGATGCGGATCCGCTCAGAATGCATCAGTATGGCACCGTTTGGCCTCTGTTCCGCTCAGCAGGCGGACACCCGAACGCAGCTTGCAGCGTTCGGGTGTCCGCCTGGCCCTGCAGAGGCAAACGGATCCGTCCTGACTTACAATGCAAGTCAATGGGGACGGATCCGTTTGACGTTGACACAATATGGTGCAATAGCACACGGATCCGTCCCCCATTGACTTTCAATGTAAAGTCAGGAGTCCCTATTAATATACCATCGGATCGGAGTTTTCTCCAATCCGATGGTATATATTTTAACTTGAAGCGTCCCCATCTCCATCGGATTTGAGTTAGATCGCGAAACTCAGATCCGACAGTATATTTTAACACAGAGGCGTTCCCATAGTGATGGGGACGCTTCAAGTTAGAATATACTGAGAACTGTGTAATAACTGTCCCCTGCTGCCTGGCAGCACCTGGTCTCTTACAGGGGGCTGTGATCCACACAATTAACCCCTCAGGTGCCGCACCTGAGGGGTTAATTGTGCGTATCATAGCCCCCTGTAAGAGATCAGGTGCTGCCAGGCAGCAGGGGCCAGACCCCCCTCCCTCCCCAGTTTTAAATTCATTTGTGGCCAGTGGGGAGGGAGGGGGGCCGCACTGGCCACCAATAAATATAATACTGGGGAGGGAGGGGGGGCCGCACTGGCCACCAATGAATATAATACTGGGGAGGGAGGGGGGCCGCACTGGCCACAAATGAATATAAAACTGGGGAGGGAGGGGGGTCTGGCCCCTGCTGCCTGGCAGCACCTGATCGCTTAAAGGGGGCTATGATAAGCACAATTAACCCCTCAGGTGCGGCACCTGAGGGGTTAATTGTCCGGATCACAGCACCCTGTAAGAGATCGGGTGCTGCCAGGCAGCAGGGGGCAGTCATGTACACAGTTCTTTTAGTATATTCTAACTTGAAGCGTCCCCATCACTATGGGAACGCCTCTGTGTTAGAATATACTGACGGATCTGAAAAATCTGATCTGAAAAAAACAGTTATGCAGACGGATCCGTTCTGAACAGATGCAAGCGTTTGCATTATAGGAGCGGATCCGTCTGTGCAGACACCAGACGGATCCACTCCGAACGCAAGTGTGAAAGTAGCCTTAAGGAGTGCCGTGTATTTTTGCAATTTATATAAATATATATGTATATATATATATGTATATATATATATATATATATATAATGAAAGTTCAGGGCAGCACACCTAGTAAGGCTACTTTCACACTTGCGTTAGGAGCGAATCCGTCTGGTGTCTGTACAGACGGATCCGCTCCTATAATGCAAACGCTTGCATCCGTTCAGAACGGATCCGTTTGCATAACTGTTCATTTCAGATCTGATTTTTCACTTCGGAAAACTCAGATCCGACAGTATATTCTAAACACAGAAGCGTTCCCATGGTGATGGGGACGCTTCAAGTTAGAATATACTGAGAACTGTGTACATGACTGCCCCCTGCTGCCTGGCAGATGCTGCCAGGCAGCAGGGGGCAGACCCCCCCCCTCCTGTATTTAACTTATTGGTGGCCAGTGCGGCCCCCCTCCCTCCCCAGTATTAATTGTAACCAGTGCGGCCCCCCTCCCTCTATATTCATCGGTGGCCAGTGCGGATTCCCAGTATAAAAAATATGACCAGTGCGGCCTCCCCCTCCCTCCCTCCCCAGTATTAAATATGACCAGTGCGGCCTCCCCCTCCCTCTATATTTATTGGTGGCCAGTGCGGATTCCAAGTATGGCCTCCCCAGTGCGGCCTCCCCCCCCCCCCCTAATTAAAATCACCCCCCCCCTCACATCTTGGCTGCCATGGTTACTTAGCAATAAATACAAGCATTATACTTACCTGAAGAGCTGCGATGTGTGTCCGGCCGGGAGCTCCTCCTACAGGTCTGTGCTATAAGCAATGCGCCGCACAGACCTGTCACTTACCAGTAGGAGGAGCTCCCGGCCGGACACAGACATCGCAGCTCTTCAGGTAAGTATAATGCTTGTATTTATTGCTAAGTAACCATGGCAGCCAAGACTGCAATAGCGTCTTGGTTGCCATGGTAACCGATCGGAGCCCCAGCGATTTAAACTGGGACTCCGATCGGTACTCTCCGCTGCCACCAATGATGGGGGGGGGGTGTGTGTGTGATATTAATTAGGGGGGGGGAGAGGGGAGGCCATACTTGGAATCCGCACTGGCCACCAATAAATATAGAGGGAGGGGGAGGCCGCACTGGTCATATTTAATACTGGGGAGGGAGGGAGGGGGAGGCCGCACTGGTCATATTTAATACTGGGAATCCGCACTGGCCACCGATGAATATAGAGGGAGGGGGGCCGCACTGGTTACAATTAATACTGGGGAGGGAGGGGGGCCGCACTGGCCACCAATAAGTTAATTACAGGAGGGGGCAGTCATGTACACAGTTCCCAGTATATTCTAACATGAAGCGTCCCCATCACCATGGGAACGCCTCTGTGTTAGAATATACTGTCGGATCTGAGTTTTACGATGTAACTCAAATCCGATGGTATATTCTAACATAGAGGCGTTCCCATGGTGATGGGGACGCTTCAAGTTAAAATATACCATCGGATCGGAGAAAACTCAGATCTGATGGTATATTAATAGGGACTCCTGACTTTACATTGAAAGTCAATGGGGGACGGATCCGTTTGAAATTGCACCATATTGTGTCAACGTCAAACGGATCCGTCCCCATTGACTTGCATTGTAAGTCTGGACGGATCCGTTTGGCTCCGCACGGCTAGGCGGACACGAAAACGCTGCAAGCTGCGTTCGGGTGTCCGCCTGCTGAGCGGAGCGGAGGCCAAACGGAGGCAAACTGATGCATTCTGAGCGGATCCGCATCCATTCAGAATGCATTAGGGCTGTACGGATCCGTTCGGGGCCGCTTGTGAGAGCCCTCAAACGGAACTCACAAGCGGAGCCCCGAACGCTAGTGTGAAAGTAGCCTAACAGGTGTTGGGTGCCAGCGGTGTCGACACTCGATCCAGAGTATCAAATAACCAGAAGAATAAGCACACCGCAGCACATCCGTATGGTGAAAAATGGTGGGATCCTTTATTCACCCAAGCAGCGACGTTACAGTCCGCTTGCTGGGACCATTCTCAAGCCTGAGAATGGTCCCAGCAAGCGGACCGAAACGTCGCTGCTTGGGTGAATAAAGGAACCCACCATTTTTCACCATACGGATGTGCTGCGGTGTGCTTATTCTTCTATATATATATATATATATATATATATATATATATATATATATATATATATATACACATACACAGTGCTGTCCATAATTATTCATACCCCTGGCAAATTTTTACTTAAAGATACTTTTATTCAACCAGCAAGTCATTTTTTGACAGGAAAAGACATAGGCGTCTCCCAAAAGATAAGACAAAATTATTCATACCCTTCTCAATAATCAATAGAAAAGCCTTTATTGGCTATTACAGCAATCAAACACTTGCAGACCAGCTTTTTGCATGTCTCCACAGGTATTCTTGCCCATTCATCTTTAGCAATGAGCTCCAAATCTTTCAAGTTGGAGGGTCTTCTTGCCATCCCCCTGATCTTTAGCTCCCTCCATAGATTCTCAATTGGATTCGTCTGGACTCTGGCTGGGCCACTCCAAAACGTTAATGTTGTTGTCTGCTAACCATTTCTTAACCACTTTTGCTGTGTGTTTTGGGTCATTGTCATGCTGAAATGTCCACTGGTGCCCAAGGCCAAGTTTCTCTGCAGACTGTCTGATGTTGTCGTTGAGAATCCTCATGTATTGCTCTTTTTTCATGGTGCCGTTTACTGTGATTAGGTTCCCTGGTCCATTGGCTGAAAAACACCCCAAAGCATTAGGTTCCCACCACCATCTTTGGGTTGGAGGCTTCTCCTTTTTTATGCCAAATGAAGGAAACATCATTGTGACCAAACAATTAAATTTTTGTTTCATCTGACCATAACACAGAAGACCAGAAGTCTTCTTCTTTGTCCAGATTAGCTTTTGCAAAGGCCAAGCAAGCTTTTGTGTGCCTTATCTGGAGAAGTGGCGTCCTCCTTGGTCTGCATCCGTGGAACCCAGCAGGGTGCAGTGTCCGTTGGATTGTCTGCCTTGAGACATTGCCACCAGCAAAGCCCAGATATACCAGGATGGACTTGGTGGTGATCCATGGATTCATTTTCACCTCTCTAACTATCCTCCTGGCCAGCACAGGTGTCACTTTTGACTTCTGACCAAATCCTCTGAGATTTTTCACAGTGCGGAACATCTTGTATTTTTTAATAATACTTTGCACTGTAGCCACTGGAACTTAAAAACATTTAGAAATGGTCTTGTAGCCCTTTCCTGACTTGTGAGCAGCCACAATGCGCAGCCGCAGGTCCTCACTGAGCTCCTTTGTCTTAGCCATGACTGTCCACAAACCAACTGCAGAGAACTGCTGTTTTTCACCTGTTGAGTTGATTAAAACAGCTGTTCCCAATTAATCAGGGCAATTAGGATGCTTTAGAACAGCTTGGACTATTTGGAATGGTATAGATTTCGATTTTCCCACAGACTGTGACAGTTTGTGAAGGGTATGAATACATTTTGGACTGGACACTTTTTGCTCAAATGTAAATAAAAGCTGAGAAATGTTTTTTTTTCCACAATAATGCCTCTTGTACATCGCCTTATTATCTTTTGGGAGACACCTATGTCATTTCCCATCAAAAAATTACTTGCTAGTTGAATAAAAGTAACTTTAAGTCAGAATTTGCCAGGGGTATGAATAATTATGGGCAGTACTGTATATATATATATATATATATATATATATATATATATATATCAATTTCAGTTAGTGTCTGTTTAGATTTTTGCACGAACACACCATCAGCGTACGTGCATTTTGCAACCACTGAGCACCGATCAGTAGTGTCCATTACTGATCACGTCTGCTAATTTTTTGTGCAGAAAAGACTTTTTTACTGCAGAAAATACATTTTTTTTTCAGAATTTTTTTATTTATTCTAACTTTTCTTCTAAATTGAATTATACATTTTCTACAAGCCCCTTCACGTGTGAAAAAACTACATACACACCCCTCACACTAAATAAAGGTTTACACATTTCACACGTCACACCCCAATAAATAAAAATGTCCAATTCATCCCAACGAGTATACTCAGCTAAAGAGGAATACGCCATCCTTGCCTCTGATACGGAGTCTGCCAGTAGGGGAGAAGAGGGTGCCACTTTCTTCTACTCCTCTACCCCCTCATCATCATCCGCTGACGAGGGACCCTCTAGAAGGCGCCCCAGGATAGCAGAGAAGGCACCCCCCCAGAGTGAGCCCACACGATTATCCGCCCCAAATTCCTGAGTTTGTGGGCAACTCAGGAATTCTGATTGTGCGGGCTTCACTGAGCTAGATTTTTTCAAAATCTTCTCTGAAGATTTAGTAAATTGAATGGTGGCCCAAACCAATTTGTACGCCCAACAATTTATAGCTCAGAACCCTACCTTGCCATATGCTAGACCCCTAGATGCAGCTGAGATGATGAAGTTTTGGGGACTCGTGCTGCATATGGGCGTAATAAAAAAAAACTAATGTTAGGCAATATTGGAGTTCTGACATTTTCTACCAGACTCCAATTTACAGTCAGACCATGACCCAGAAGCGATTTAAATCAATCCAAAAATTCCTACACTACAATGACAATTCACAGTGCCCACCCCAAAATGACCCAACATTTGACTGACTGTTCAAGGTTAGGCCTGTCATTGACCACTTCAGTTACAACTTTGCTGATGTGTACAACCCAGAGATACATTTTAGTGTAGATGAGTCCCTATTATTGTTCAAAGGGAGGATTAGATTCCACCAATACCTGCCTAGCAAACGGGCAAGGTATGGCATAAAAATATGCAAACTCTGTAAGAGTAGCTCCGGGTACACCCACAAGTTCCGCATTTACGAAGGGAAAGATTCCAGGATAGAACCCCCAGAATACCCCCCCGTCCCAGGAGTTAGTGGGAAGATTGTGTGGGAATTACTGCTGCACCCACTGCTGGATAAGGGTTACCACCTCTATGTGGATAACTATTATACAAGCATACCTCTATTCAGGTCCCTAACTGCCAGGGGTACTGTGGCTTGCAGCACAGTACGCAAAAATCAGAGAGGTCTCCCTAGATCTCTGGTAGTGCAACCACTGAGAATGGGTGAAAGCAGGGCTCTCCGCAATAAGAATATGCCTGTGGTTAAGTACAAGGACAAGAGGGATGTCCTTGTACTGACCACCATTCACACTAGCGCCAGCTCCCCTGCCTCTGTACGAGGTACCACTACCACTGTCAACAAACCAGACTGCATCCTTGATTACAACAGGCACATGGGAGGCGTGGATCTTGCAGATGAACTTATGAAGCCCTACAGTGCAACACGAAAAACAAAAGTCTTGTATAAAAAGCTGTCCATACACATTGTACAGATTGCAATGTGCAATGCGTACATCCTATTTCAATCTTCAAACAGAGGAACTTTCCTTCAGTTCCAAAAGGTGGTTATCAAGGCCCTAATTTATCAAACCCGGGCAGGGGAGGGTCCCAGTACTTCTGGAAGTTATGGTGCCCGTGTCGTACCAGGGCAACATTTTACAGGTCAAGTACCCCAGACAGCAAGGAAGGGAAGGACCCAAAAAAACATGTAGGGTGTGTCACAAAAGAGGGATAAGGAAAGACACCATTTACCAATGTGAAACCTGGCCTGTGCATGCAGGACTGCTTCAGAATCTACCATTCTTCCATGGAATATTAATTTAATTTCCTCCTTTATGCTCCCTGTAATATTTCCACTTTATATCTGATTTAGTCCACCTCGCTTGCATATCCACTTTCCTACAACATTTACATATTCTTTTCTGTGAGACACCCGTTTGCTAAAAAGTGCACTTTCCACCACTTAAAATGTTCGTACGGGGTTGCTCTTTCCAAAATAGGGTAACTTCTTGTTTTTGTTTTTTTTATTTCTGGGGACCTCAGGAAATTTTTTAAATGATACATGGCAGCTAAAATTCATGTCTGCCAATTCAGGCCTGCAAAAACCATATTTTGCACTTTGCCTCTAGAGGCCTGCTGTGCGCCAATACAGCAGGCTACGAGCACATATGGGGTGTTCACAAAATGGGGAGAAAATGGGGAACATATACTGAGGTGCATTTTTTCCTTTAACCCCTTGTGAAAGTGAAAAATTGGGGTCTGCTAGTAATTTTTCATTTTTACAAATGTGTGCTTTAAAATGCTTCTCTCAAATAATTCTGCCTTCTGTGAGACACCTGTTTGCTAAAAAGTACCCTTTCCACCACTTAAAATGTTTGTACGGGGGTGCTCTTTCCAAAATGGTGTCACTTCTTGTTTTTTTTTATTTCTGGGACCTCAGGAAAAATTTTTAATGCGACATGGCAGCTAAAATCCATATCTGCCAAATCGGGCCTGCAAAAACCATATTTTGCACTTTGCCTCTAGAGGCCTGCTGTGCGCCAATACAGCAGGCTACGAGCACATATGGGGTGTTCGCAAAATGGGGAGAAAGTGGAGAACCTTTACTGGGGTGCATTTTCTCCTTTAACCCCTTGTGAAAGTGAAAAATTAGGGTCTGCTAGTAATTTTTCATTTTTACAAATGTGTTCTTTTTCTGAAATGGGGTCACTTTTTTGGGTTTTTCATTTCTGGGGACATCAGGAATTTATTTAATGCGACATGGCACCTAAAATCCATGTCTGCCAATTCAGGTCAGCAAAATCCATATTTAGCTGTTTGACTCTAGAGCCCTGCCATGCGGCCATACATCATTTTCTTTAGCACATATGGAGTGTTGGCATATTCGGGGGGAAATACAGAACAGAATGTGGGGTGCATTTTGTCCTGTTACAGCCAAGCGTTTCCTAATTCTGTGAAACGCCTGATGAGTCAAAGTGCTCACTACACACCTTGAAATATTCCTTGAGGGGTATAGTTTCCAGAATGGGGTCCCTTTTTGGAGTTTCCACTCTAGGGCCACCTCAGGGTGTGTTCAATTGTAAGATGGCGCCTGTCAATTATTCCAGAGAAATCTGCCTTCCAGAAGCCATTTGGTGCTCCTTTCCTTCTGACCCCTGTGGTACGCCCATATAGCAGTCTACAAGCACATATGAGGTATTGTTGTAATCAGGAGAAAATGTGTAATAAATTAGGGGGTGCATTTTTTCCAGTTCCCCTTGTGAAAGTGAAAAATTTGGGCCTAAAGTCCATTATTCTGTAAAAAAAAAATTTTTCATTTTCACAGCCAATTCCATGAATCACCTTTGAGGACAAAGTTCTCACTACACATCTTGAAATGTTCCTTGAGGGGTGTAGTTTCCAGAATGGGGTCAATTTTGGAGGGTTTCCACTCTAGGGGTACTTAAGGGTGTCTTCATATGTTACATAGCTCCCAAAAGACAATCCTGCAAAATCTGTCCTCCAAAAGCCCTATGGCGCTACTTCCGTTTTGAACCCTGCCATGCTCCAATACATAGTTATTTGAGCACATATGGGGTGTTGGCGTATTCGGGGGGGAAAGGGGAACAAAATGTGGGGTGCATTTTGTCCTGTTATCTCTTATGAAAGTGTAAAATGTGGATGTAAAGCAACTTTTTGGGGGTTTCCACTCTAGGGCCACCTCTGGGTGTCTTCATATGTGACATAGCTCCCAATTACCATTCCAGCTAAATCCGCTCTCCAAAAGCCATATGGTGCTCCTTCCACTCTGAAGCCTGCTGTGTGGCCATACATCAGTTTGTTGAGCACAAATGGGGTGTTTCTGTAAACCCCAGATTCAGGGTAATAGATTTTGAGTTTTGTTTGGCTGTTAACCCTTGATGTGTTGCAGAAAAAATTGATAAAAATTAAAAATCTGCTAAAAAAAAAAGTGACATTTTGAAATTTAATTCCAATTTCATTTAATTCTTGTGGGGGCACCTAAAGGGTTAACAACGTTTGTAAAATTTCTTTTGAATAGCTTGAGGTGTGTAGTTTCTAAAATGGGGTGATTTATGGGTGGTTTCAAATATGTAAGCCCCAGAAAGTGACTTCATAACTGGTCATGAAAAAATTGGGGTTTGGAAATGTTCTTAAAAATTTTAAGATTTGCTTCTAAACTTCTAAGCCTTTTAACATCCCAAAAAATAAAATGTCATGTTCAAAATGATCCAAACATGAAGTAGGCATATGGGGAATGTAAAGTAATAACTATTTTTGGAGGTATTACTATCTATTATAAAAGTAGAGAAGTTGAAATTTGCTAATTTATAAAAATAAAATAAAAATTTGACTCCATTTTACCACTGTCTTGAAGTACAATATGTGACGAGAAAACAATCCCAGAATGGCCTGGATATGTAAAAGTGTTTTAAAGTTATTACCGCATAAAGTGACACATGTCAGATTTGCTAAAAATGGCCTGGTCCTTAAAGGGGTTATCCCACTTTGCGTTTTCATACTTACCTGCTGCCACCGCGCGTTCACTTCCTGGATTCTGGCTGGGGGCGGGCTTCATCTTGATTGAAGTCTTCTCCCGGCCGGGCCGCGCGCTGGACTGAACGCGCACGCTGCCGTGCATGCGCAATGTGACTTATTTCTGGCCAGTATAGTACAGAGCCGGCGTGCGCGTTCGCAGCTCTGTACTATTCTGGCCGGGAAGAAGTCACCGTCGCGCATGCGCGGCAGCGTGCGCGTTCAGGACAGCGACTGGCCCGGCCGGGAGAAAAGAAGAAGTCTTCTGGGCAAGCGCGACCATCGGGATGTTGCGGAAGAGCGATGGTCGTAACCAGGGGAGACCGAGTCACAACAATAAGGTAAGTGGGGATGAATTTTCTCCTAATCGGTGGGAATTTGTTAAAAAAGTATATTTACAAAAATGATCACTGTCAAATCATTAACAGATTTAACAGTGATTATTATGATGGGATAACCCCTTTAAGGTGAAAAATGGCAGGGTCCTTAAGGGGTTAATAATATACCCCTTTAAGCCTTCCTGAATCAACATCTCATTTCCATTGACACGGGTTACGCAGTAACAAAAATGTCCAGTAACAGAAACAAAAGATCAAGTGAGTCTGGAATCACACGTGCAATTTTTGACCACTTTGATGCATTTTTAGTGGCAGTTTTGATCATTTTTTTAGTCAAACACAGAAATGGATCTAGCAGAAGGGAGAAGTATAAGTATCTGCTCCTGACTCAAAAAATGCATAAAAAATAAGGACAAAGCTTGCATATGTGACTCCAGCCTAGGACCTCCTGCACATAACTACAATATAATACTTACCCCTGCAGTGGGCGGGAATGGGGTCTGTGATATACTGGGCACCCCCAGTTTATTCTGAATGGGCATTGCAGATATAAGTTGTGCTGAAGACATCGCTGAAATACTCTGCAGAGCTTTATCTTTTGCTACCTGATCCTGCAACATGAGCAAAAAGACAGCATAAACTACACAGTAGCAAACTCTGCATATCCAACTCAGATCATTCAAATAAATGATTTGCGAAAACAAATGTACAGTCCTGATCAAAAGTTTAAGACCACTTGAAAAATGGCAAAAAAATCATATTTTACATTGTTGGATCTTAACAAGGTTCCAAGTAGAGCTTCAACATGCAACAAGAAGAAATGAGTGAGACAAAACATTTTTTGAGCATTCAATTAATTGAAAATAATGATTAAACTGAAACAGGCTGTTTTTCAGCTGATCCAAATCAGGCCAAATCTGTGCAAAGATGTGGATTCATTGTCATTTTCTGTCAGGTAGTCACACGTTGTGATGGCAAAGGCAAAAAAACTCTCCCTTTTTGAACGTGGTCGGGTTGTTGAACTGCATAAGCAGGGTCTCTCACAGCGCGCCATCGCTGCTGAGGTGGGACGCAGTAAGACAGTCATTTGGAATTACTTAAATGATCCTGAGGGTTATGGAACAAAAAAGTAAAGTGGAGGACCAAAAAAAATAACATCAGCACTGAGCCAGAGGATCCAATTGGCTGTCAGTCAAGACACTGGACGATCCTCGACCCAAATTAAGGCCCTTACTGGTGCTGACTGCAGCCCCATAACCATCAGACGGCATCTGAGACTGAAGGGCTTAAAAAACAAAAAACGTCTTCAAAGACCTCGTCTCCTTGAACGCCACAGAACTGCTCGTTTGGACTTTGCAAGAGAGCACCAAACATGGGACATTCAAAGGTGGAAGAAAGTTTTATTCTCTGATGAGAAAAAATTTAACCTTGATGGTCCTGATGGTTTCCAACGTTACTGGCATGACAAGCAGATCCCACCTGAGATGATCCCACCTGAGATGTTTTCTACGCGCCACAGTGGAGGGGGTGCCATAATGGTCTGGGGTGCTTTTTCCTTCAGTGGAACAATGGAGCTTGAGGAAGTGCAGGGGCGTCAAACGGCCGCTGGCTATGTCCAGATGTTGCAGAGAGCATTCCTCATTACTGAGGGCCCTCGTCTGTGTGGTAACGACTGGGTTTTTCAACAGGACAACGCTACAGTACACAATGCCCGCAGGACAAGGAACTTCTTCCAGGAGAATAACATCACTCTTTTGGCCCATCCTGCGTGTTCCCCTAATCTAAATCCAATTGAGAACCTTTGGGGATGGATGGCAAGGGAAGTTTACAAAAATGGACAACAGTTCCAGACAGTAGATGGCCTTCGTGTGGCCGTCTTCACCACTTGGAGAAATGTTCCCACTCACCTCATGGAAACGCTTGCATCAAACATGCCGAAAACGAATTTTGGAAGTAATAAACAATAACGGCGGAGCTACTCATTACTGAGTTCATGTTTGGAAGTTGGATTTCTGTTTTGGGGGGGTTTAGTTTTTTTTTTTTTTGGAGGTGTGGTCCTAAACTTTTAATCAGCTGAAAAACAGCCTGTTTCAGTTTATTCGTTGTTTTCATTAAATTGAATTGAATGCTCAAAAAATGTTTTGTCTCACTCCTATTTCTTCTTGTTGCATGTTTAAGCTCTACTTGGAACCTTGTTAAGATCCAGCCATGCTAAATATGATTTTTTTTTTGCCATTTTTCAAGTGGTCTTAAACTTTTGATCAGGACTGTATGTATTATTCCAGCTGAAATGAAGTCAAATGAAGTCTATTTTCTGATTGTTTTTGACTCCAGCGAAGCAGCATTGTTTAAAGAGAACATGGATAGTCTGAAATCTGCCTCAGTTCTCATCAGAAGTTTTAAGCGACTGCTTGGTTCACACCATGTTTTAAACTGCAGCTCAGATATAGTGCTGTGCAAAAGCATACCACTGGTCCACAATAATGTTAACGCATAGAGAGAGGATTAGCATAAAATACTACAATAAGCAATCTGTATAATAAATATTAAATAAATGCTATTATATCGACACATGGTATAGAATCATCATCTTCAAATATGCGTTTTCCTTAGCTCTGTGCCCATATTGCTTTAATTACTTTTATTGCAGATGGTGGCTTTTTTTTTTTAAATCAGATGTTTCTTTATTAACAATTTTCAGTCATTGTTTGTAACATTAACATTACAATCTTTTTCCTTTTTTTGTAGACAGTAGACATGTATTTTATCAGTCATATATACAATATAATATATATCTTTATGAAGCATATATCTACAAAGGACATGACATTAATCTACATACAAATTCAAGTATCAAGGACATTTCCAATGTGGGAATAAATGTCTTCCATAAACAAATAACCCCAAACTCCCACCCCCCCCTCCCAAACCCTACAAGAGCAGGACACATTTATAACATCCTTCTTTTTATTATTACTCCTGGGGTGTCGGCCCCACTATACTCAATAGTCAACCGTCTTCTAGTAACAAGTTTCAACCATCCATATGTTTACAAAACATTTCCCTCCAGCATCCATTCTTTCATACAGCCGCCTTATAGTTCCACATAAACCAATTTCCAACAGGCTTCTAAACATGCGCCACACCCCTACTACCATTTGTGGCCTCCCCCCCTTTTGAGATTCACTTCAATATTATAACTATCCTCCAACTTCACTTCATTGCCCTTTTTCATATAAAACTCCTTGTAAGCGCCAACCAGGAGCTGCAGCACCCAGAATTATCAATCCAGCTGCCCCAGATCGCTTCAAATTTGGACAAACATTTCCTTTTTTGATATACTCCCCTTTCTAAGCGAATCACTACATTTAGTCTAGCAACATATTCCGATATATCAGGGGGTATGGGCTGGATCCACTTTGCTGCTAACGTTTTCCTAGCTTGATATAGCATCCTCTCTATTCCAGTTATTATAACCAATTGTAGATTATTTTCTGGTATCAAGCCCAGTACACATACTTTGGGTTCCAATTTAAGATTAGCACTATACACCTTGTTCACTAGATGCAGTACCGCCTTCCAGTAGGATGTCAGTGATGAGCACGACCATAACATGTGCAATAGATCAGCCTCAGCACTTCCACACTTCGGACAAGCAGGGCTGTCTCTGTATCCTATTTTATATAAAAACATTGGGGTCTTATATACCCTGTGTATTAAATACAGGTGAGACAACCGTGCTGCCTCACTAAGGGATAAAGTAGGGGTAAGATGGTGGCTTTTAGTAGGATAAATCAGCAAAGTCTAACTTCTTTACCACAATTGATTCTCCAGGATGTGGTTTATTCAAGTGGTTCTCTCAACCCCAAAGTAACTTATCAAAAAAGTTCTCACTTCCCATTTCAGAATATTCCTTCCACCTCAATACCTTGGGTTTCATGTTTCTAGCTCTGTCCAGTAAAATACATTTAAATGGGTTATCTAGGTAAAAAAAAAATATCTTCTACCAATGTAAGGTACAGTGAGGAACAGTAGTATTTGAACACCCTGCGATTTTGCAAGTTCTCCCACTTAGAAATCATGGAGGGGTCTGAAATACACATTGTAAGTGCATTCCCACTCTGAGAGACAGAATAAAAAAAAACATTTCAGGAAATCACATTGTATGATTTTTAAAGAATGTATTTGTCTTGCACTGCTGAACATAAGTATTTGAACACCTGAGAAAACCAGTGTTAATATTTGGTACAGAAGCCTTTGTTTGCAATTACATAGGTCAAACGTTTCCTGTAGTCAGGGCCGAGCCGACACAGATGCTGGGGAGGCTCCAGCCTCAGGGCACAGGCCAGCTCCCCAGCCTCTGGGCGGCAGGCAGGCCACTGACCACGTCGCTGCTGCTGCCGCGCCTGCCGGGCTGCCGGCCGCGCTGGAGGACGGAGGGAGTAGTGAGCACTTGGCACTGACTTACGTGCTCCCTCCCCGCTCCGCCTCCTGGCTCGGCCGTTCCGCTGCTCTGGTCTCTTCTCAGTCGCTTGCCTGACTGGCTGCGTACAGCGCGCACTTTGACCTGACGCGCTGTACGCTGTCAGGTCACATGTGCGCCCTCTGGAGACCAGGAGCAGCGAGGGCAGCAGCAGGCAGCAGCACAGCACTGTGTTACGACCCAGCCCAGGCCCCAGCAGGGATAGAGCGTGAGAGTCTGCCCTGAAGTGAAGTAAGATAGTTCTTAAATAAAGATAATATTCTTTTCCGTCTGATCTGAGGTCTGATGGGGTTCTGCTTCTCACAATAAATGGCCCCATTCATCCTTTCCTTAATACATTGCAGTCGTCCTGTCCCCTTCGCAGATAACTTTTTTGATAAGTTACTTTGGGGTTGAGAGAATCACTTGAATAAACCACATCCTGGAGAATCAGTTGTGGTAAAGAAGTTAGACTTTGCTAATTTATCCTACTAAAAGCCACTATCTTTCCTTCATCTACAATAAAAGTAATTAAAGCAATATGGGCACTGAGAGCTAAGGAAAATGCATATTTGAAGATGATGATCCTATACCATGTACCATGTGTCACTGTATATATACCTCACTGTATATATTAAATGTCCACACTTGTTAATTAGGCTACTTTCACACTCTCGTTTTGGACGGATCCGTCATGGATCTGCAAAAACTGATCCGTTACAATAATACAACCACATGCATCCGTCAGGAACGGATCTGTTTGTATTATCTGCAACATAGCCAAGATGGATCCGACATGAACTCCATTGAAAGTCAATGGGAGACGGATCCGTTTTCTATTGTGCCAGATTGTGTCAGAAAAAACGGATCCGTCCCCATTGACTTACATTGTGTGCCAGGACAGATCTGTCTTGCTTTGCACCACATGGCGGACAGAAAAACTCTGCAGGCAGCGTTTTGGTGTCCACCTCCAGAGCGGAATGGAGACGGATCGGAGGCAAACTGATGCATTCTAAGCAGATCCTTTTCCATTCAGAATGCATTAGGGCAAAACTGATCCATTTTGGACCTCTTGTGAGAGCCCTGAACGGATCTCACAAACAGAAAGCCAAAACGCTAGTGTGAAAGTAGCCTTAGTATGTTTTTCCCTCATTGTTCCTATTGCTGCCTTTGAGTTGCATGGTCTTTGGAAGTGCGGTAGTCCGCTTGTCATGGATGATGTATCATTGCTTGAACATATCTCCCCTGAGCTGCGGAGCCCTGAGCTACATAGCTCACCACAACGGGCATTGAGATAGCCGCCAGCTCTCCTGGGTGAGGTTAGAAAGCAGAAGGAGATAGAGGTGCATCATGAAACGTGTAGTAAAGAGAGCAGGCTGAAGACAAAAATCCCACTTCCACCCAAGAAATACATGGGATACTCCATTTAATCCAGCATTCAGTAGTGAGGAAATCCTTATAATCTGGCAACGTTTTTTTCTGTCTTTTTTTTTTATAGTTTCTGGCAGTTATGACCACAATTTAGCAATTAGAGCGTTGAAAGGTTTCCCAGCTTTAGATAATCTCTTTTCATTAGAGGGCAGCCCTTACATTAGATATCAGTTCCCTATCCCTAATAAAGTATTGGAAATAGTAATACACGACAACCCCTTTTTTGTTCACCAGGAAAGCAGTTGTAAGAAAGTAGTAAATGACTAGAAGCACATATTTTAGAAAATACACATACTCTTCTTACTTATAAGAAATTAGTTTTACGTCATTCAGTAGGCAGTGTCCACAAGTTTCCTTCAGGCAGATGCTTGGGGACTAATTCAAGTTGACAAGGAAGACAAACAGAAAAAAGCAACAGAAACTGCTACCTCATACTGAAATATATTTTGCTGCCTGTGAGATCAGTCAGGAGCAGTGTCCAAAATTTTAAGGGATCTCATGATTATGCTTGCACATTAATGTAAAATCTAAGTTTATTTTGTATCCACAGTGGAACACATGGAAAGCATAATACACAAGCGCGATGGGGATAAACCATAAACTATCAATATGAAAAAACAACATGCAACCTCCAAAAATAGCACCAAACCATCCAAACAGAAAAAAAGATTAACAGACACAATCAAATATAGGCCCAAAGCCCATAATCTAAATCAAGGGTGGGGATCAATTCATGTGGCCTCCGACCCTCTGCCAGAGCATATAGTGAAAACGCTAATGACCGCTTCCATTATGGAAGCAGTCATTAGCATGAGGGAGGCAAAGTTGATGAGAACAGCACTGCACTGGCTGCCCTCACCTTCCCTGGTCTTCTGCCCCCCTTCTGTGTCCTGACACATACAGAGTCCGGACATAGTGCATATAGATGTCTGATGAGGGTCTGATCTGAGGCTGTGGGGGGTCTGATGGGGTATGATCTGAGGCTGGAGGGTCTGATGGGGGTCTGATCTGAGGCTGGGGGGTCTGATGGGGGGTGATTTGAGGCTGGCGGGTCTGATGGGCGCTGATCTGAGGCTGGGGAGGGTCTGATGAGGGTCTGATCTGAGGCTGGGGGGTCTTATGGGGGCTGATCTGAGGCGCGGGGGCGGGTCTGAAGGGGGTTCTGATCTGAGGCTAGGGATAGTCTGATGGGGGTCTGATCTGAGGCTGGGACGTCTGATGGGGGTGTGATCTGAGACTGGGGGGTCTGATGGGGTGTGATCTGAGGTTGGGCGGTCTGATGGGGGTCTGATCTAAGGCTGGGGGGTCTGATGGAGGTCTGATCTAAGACTGGGGGTCTGATGGGGCTGATCTGAGGCTAGAGAGGGTTTGATGGGGGCTGATCTGAGGCTAGAGAGGGTTTGATGGGGGCTGATCTGAGGTTGGGGAGGGTCTGATGACGGTATGATCTGCAGCTGGGGTGTCTGATGGGGGCTGATCTGAGGCTAAAGGGCCTGATGGGGGTCTAATCTGAGGCTAAAGGGTCTTATGGAGGCTGATCTGAGGCTGGGGGGTATGATGGGGTATAATCTGAGGCTTGAGGGTCTGATGGTAGCTGATCTGAGGCTGGTGGATCTGATGGGTGCTGATCTGAGGCTGGGGAAGGTCTGATGATGGTCTGATCTGAGGCTGGGTGGTCTGAAGGGTGCTGATCTGAGGCTGGGGGGTCTGATGGGGGCTGTTTTGAGGCTGGGGGCTGATGGGGGCTGATCTGAGGCTTGGGGGTCTGATGGGGGCTGTTCTGAGGCTAGGGAGAGTCTGATGGGGTCTGATCTGAGGCTGGGAGGTCTGATCTGAGGCTAGGGGGTTTGATCTGAGGCTGGGAAGTGTGATGGGGGCTGTTATGAGGCTAGGGAGGGTCTGATGGGGCTGGGGGTCTGATCTGAGGCTGGGGGGTCTGATAGGGGCTGATCTGAGGCTGGCGGGTCTGATGGGCGCTGATCTGAGGCTGGGGAGGGTCTGATGATGGTCTGATCTGAGGCTAGGGAGGGTCTGATCTGAGGCTGGGAGGTCTGATGGGGTCTGATCTGAGGCTAGGGAGGGTCTGATCTGAGGCTAGGGAGAGTCTGATGGGGGGTCTGATCTGAGGCTAGGGAGAGTCTGATGGGGGTCTGATCTGAGCCTGGGAGGGTCTGATCTGAGGCTAGGGAGAGTCTGATGGGGGTCTGATCTGAGGCTGGGAAGTCTGATGGGGGTCTGATCTGAGGCTAGGGGGTCTGATGGGGGTCTGATCTGAGGCTGGGAGGTCTGATGGGGTCTGATCTAAGGCTGGGGGGGTCTTATGGGGGTCTGGTAAGGCTGGGGGGTCTGATGGAGGTCTGATCTGAGGATCGGGGTCTGATCTGATGCTAGGGAGGGTCTGATGGGGGTCTTATCTGAGGCTGGAGGGTGTGTTCTGAGGCTGGGGGTTCTGATGGAGGTCTGATCTGAGGCTGGGCAGTCTGATGGGGTTCTGATCTGAGGCTGGGAGGTCTGATGGGGGCTGATTTGAGGCTAGGGAGGGTCCGATGGGGGTCTGATCTGAGGCTGGAGAGTCTGATGGGGGTCTGATCTGAGGCTGGAGAGTCTGATGGGGGTCTGATCTGAGGCTGGGGAGTCTGATGCGGGTCTGATCTGAGGCTTGTGGGTATGATGGAGGTCTGATCTGAGGCTGGGGGTCTGATGGGGCTGATCTGAGGTTAGGGAGGGTCTGATGGGGGTCAGATCTGATGCTGAGAGGTCTGATGGGGGTCTGATCTGAGGCTGATGTAGGCTGGGGGCTCTGATAGGAGGCTGATGGAGGTAGGGAGGCCCTCGGCAGCAAAAATGTTCCCCACCCCTAATCTAAATGGACAGACTTCCAAGCTATGTCACAGATGTTAATTTTCATATTGATCTAAAAACAGTTTAATAAGTTAATGTAGAAAACAAAGTGCTACATAGCATGGTTGCACCATCTGCCAGACTATCTTGGGTAGCTGTTGGGTATAACAGTCCCAAAATGCTATGCACTCCTGTGCCCTCTGGTACATATGCTTCAAAAGGTCAAGCACCTTCTTAAGTAAACACCTTTACTATAGGAGTTTTACTAGGGAGTGGCATTGACTTCTGCAGGAGGAACAATAGTTTTAGGCATAGACTATTAAGAAGAAAACCTGTGATCAGTCAAACTGACACAAATGTCTGTCTTTGGCAGCCTTGGAGCCTGTTGCAGTCAGTCTATGAGTCAACTAGATATTCCATCCATCAGAAGCACAATCTTGTCTAAATCTTAATCTATCACTTACTGCAGAACCCAAAACTTGTCATTCCTGTTCCACTAATATTCAGTACACAAGTCATGTAAGATGCAACCCCCATGGACTTTAGGTGATTGTGGCCTTTATTCTATGGCCAAGGTCTGCCATTTGAGGACAACTGATCTCCATACAAAATATCAAAAGCCAAGGCTAACATTATCATTGGGTTCAGATTACTTTTTTGAATAGCCAGCAAAATAGATAACATCAAGGCAGAGCATTCTGTCTGCTTTCCCCTCTTTTGGACTCCAAAGCGATAAAACTTGGAGCATCCAATTGACTAACCAAATAATGTGTATGATGGCTATTCTTTTTGCACAGCTTCCTAGTACACACTTTTAAGAACACCTGCATCACAATGGTAAAACAGAAGTGATAAGTGGAACAGATCTATTCATTTATCCAACCATGAAGAGTCTATTGAGTGAAGTCTTCCTATTCAGCAAATGCCTACAAACATGGCATTCACTCGCAAGTTCATCCGAATAGTCCAGGCCAGTAATTTTTCCCATGAGACCAATACACATGAACGAGACAACTTTTTAAACATTGACCAAATAAATGGGAAGAGGTTATTATTTAAAATCCCAACTTACCATGTTCATAGCCTGGACGCAAAGAGATTGTCATCCAGAGCGGAGAACAGGAAAGTTGCAATCCACAAGGAGGGATGAGGGGACAAGTGGCATTGGATGGAATGGAGAAGGGTAGGGAGCAAAGGGAAGGGATATATAAAAATGGAGAAACAGTAGGAAGAGGGAGGAAAGGTAAATCAAACAATAATACATGTGATTTAATGAACAACTGGATGGATTACAATTGTTGAGAATGCATAATCACGTAGGGAGACAACAGGCAGCTATGAGATGGTTAGGGATGGAAAGAAAATAGTTTTTTTTATGTATTTTACTTATTGAAAAGGATGTGGAAATTTAGATGGAGTAAATGTTATGAGTGTTATGAATGCTTTGCAATACTGGACATTTGGACATATAAACAGGCAATGTACAGTGTTAATACATGAGGATGCTGCAAACCCCCTCACTAACAAACATAGGAGTGATTCTTATTGAACCCACATGAAGATTTAAGATCAATTCAGGATAAGCCAAGCAAAGCAGGGCCGGGATTTCAGATAAGAGTTTTAAATGTTGCAGAGACAAGCTTGTAAGACATTTAATAGCAGGGCAAGATAAGGGGGACACTTATACTGAGAAATCCCAACAATGCTGCTTCAACTATAATGCATTTACTGAAACTGTTCTGCCAAGAGAATTTACTGCTTTCATGGTCATCTCAATTCTGAATATTCTTTATTAGGCCTCATGCACACGACCGTTGTTGTGTTCTGTTCCGCAAAATGGGGTTCCGTTGTTCCGTGATGCGTTTCCGTTTTTGTTTCCGTGTGTCTTCCTTTATTTTTGGAGGACCACCAGACATAAAAGAATGTAAAAAAAGGTCTAAGACAGGTTTGCCATGCAAATGATAGGAATAAAACGGACGCGCGGACGACAACCTTGTGTGCCTCCGCGTTTTTTAGTGGTCCCATTGACTTGAATGGGTCCGCAAACCGTTTTCCGCGGAAATAATGGGACAGGTTATAATTTTTTGACGGACTGGAACCACGGATCATGGACGTGGATGGCAAATGGTGCACTATCCGCATTTTCAACGGCTCTATAGAAATGAATGGGTCCGCACCTGAAACGCTAAAATCAGCGGAACAGACACGGAAGCAAACAACGGTCGTGTGCATGAGGCCTTACTTAGGAGAATTTCAGTGATAACATTAACTAGTTACAAAATGGGGTCCCTTGTGTCTCCATAGTCAATCACAAGCTCTTCTAACATGGTCCATCAGTCCTCCCCAGTACAGGAGCTCCACATTCCTTAGCGTTAGATTTTATTCCACTTTAATCATATTCTGTCTTTCTGTTTCCACGTGTTTCTATGTGACCTTATTTTCGCTATACGAGTGTCTAGATGAGAAGATTTGCATCTACCATAATTGTTTATGTGCCTAAACAAGTGACAAAGCTGCAATTAGTGGACTCTCTAGGGCCTTGGCTGTTAAGAGATGACTAGTCATACTGCTAGTCATTCATAAGCCTCAGTGCATGCAGCGTATCAGGTAACTTAGGCAGACATCATGATGATTTGGATACTGAATATCTATTTGTCATGAATGCTCTTCTTTTACCAACTTCTCAAGAATAAATTAAATGTAGAGACTCCACTGAATTGTGTTGATCACTTTACCTCAAGATTAATTAGATGAAGAACTTTACTACTTTGACACAGTTTTAAGGCTGGAAATTGAAGTGTTCACCTAGGCACCCTTTAAAGTTTGTGTAAGGGCTCATTTAGACGGCCGTATGCTGTCTGCAAAACTACTGAATGCTATCCGTTTTTTTGCGGATCCGCAAAAAAACGGATCTGCAAAAAAACGGATAGCATTCAGTATTTTTGCGGACCCATAGACTTCAATGGGGCCATGTCCTGATTTTCACGGACAAGTATAGGACATGTTTCATTTTTTTTGCGGATCCGCAAAAAAACGGATAGCATTCAGTATTTTTGCGGACAGCATACGGCCGTCTGAATGAGCCCTAAGAAACATTAAAATGCAAGTACACTATATCAAGAGGTCAGTGCAAGTTATAATCATATATAAGACCACTGTTGCTTTTGATTATTTGTATCTCTGCTGGATTACCTACCACCTAATGTTCTTACATATTGACCTTGGTAATGAACCTTGATCTGACATCTCCCAATAGATACAGGTGTTTTTACAAAAAAAAAAAAAAAATTATAGTTACTAAAGGTTGGTAGATTGATGGAAGCTAAATTTAAACCCTTCCTGACTTGTAAAGATGGCAATGTGAGCTTCCAAGTTAGGTTTGTATATGCAATTTCTGTAAAAGGACCCCTTAATCCATTCCTGTCAAATGGCAATAGCAAACATGCATGTTTTTGGTCTGGAGCATAAGCCAGCTTAAGTAGAATGCAGGCAAGTCAGGAAGCCAGCCTGGGTGCCATTAGCAGGCGGAAGCAGAGTTGACAAAGCCAGCAAGTACAAGGAGCAGGTGTCTTACTTACCTTCAGCTTGGACTGGATTTCTCGTGACTTCCTCCGTGCTAGGACTTGTATGTGACTAGACACCTAAATCAAAGGAAAATAATGTTACACCAAGGGGGTGATTTAAAGGACACTGCCAACTGGTAACTATAATAAGTAAAATATTTTTATTATATGCTGACATGCCTATCAAATAGGTATATAATACCTGTAGGTAGACATATTAAGGAAGCAAAAAAAGCTAAAAAAAAAATCTCAATCAAAAATTAATACAATATATACATAATTTGCTGTAACACTGAGCTGTAGCAGAGGCCAAGTCTTTTATGGCAGACTAGAATGTGCATATTCTCTACTGTCCACTAGGTGGCACCGTAAGAACAGCTTTAGCATACATAGTACAGATAGCTTTAAATGACTATTTAGAGATGTACTGTGTTTAATTTTAGTTCGGTCATATACCGGTTGTTCTTGTTGAGGTCTGATGAAACAGTGGCTAGATATTATAGTTGAACATTACGTGGTTATCTGTAGATCTGGTTTGCAGTTGCCAATCCAGCCCATTCATTAAATGACGTCAAACAAGGCAAAACGGTTTCGTAGCATTACATTGAATGAAGATCTGGTTGTGTCACTATTCAAATTAATTTTATGTACTTAAAATTTTGTCATAGACT